>NC_090650.1:314257078-314477078 GCF_040937935.1 Hyperolius riggenbachi | reverse complement strand
CAACCACACAAGCCCTCTGCCTGGGTGTCACCCTGGACTCGGCCCTCTCCTTCACCTCTCACATCCAAACCGTAGCTAGGGCCTGCTATTTCCACCTACGCAACATCTCCAAGATCCGGCCTTTCCTGACCCCAGAGACTGCCAAACTCCTTGTCCATGCCCTCATCATCTCCCGCCTGGGCTATTGCAACTCCCTCCTGTCAGGCCTCCCTCAAAACCGCATAGCCCCCCTATAATCCATCATGAACGCAGCAGCCAGACTCATCTACTCCTCCCACCGCTCTGTCTCCACGACTCGCCTACGCAAATCCCTTTATTGGCTTCCAATTCACTTCAAAATTAGCTTCAAGGTCCTATGTTTGGCCTACAAATCCATACACAAGTCCTGCCCAAGCTACATCTCTGAGCTGGTCAGCAGATATACACCTGGCCGCCCACTTCGCTCCTCCAACACCCTCCTCTTAACCACCCCACGCATTTCGCACTCCCATGCACAACTGCAGGACTTCACTAGTGCTGCCCCCATCCTGTGGAACTCTCTCCCACTGCCCATCAGGCTCGCTCCCACCTTCAACACCTTCAAAAAAGCACTCAAAACTTACTTCTTCAAGGAGGCCTACATCAACTCAACACTGCCCTAATCGTTTCTGCCAATAACTTCTTGCTGCACCCCCTCCTTTTGTGTCACCAACCCCTCCCTCTAGATTGTAAGCCTTTGGCAGGGCCCTCTCCCCTTGTGTATCATACTTGACTGTGTGCACTTTACCCAGAATTTGGAACTTGTTACCACTACCACCCCAGTGTATGATCTGGCATTGTACTACTGTCTGCATTGTGTTGTGTATCTTTTTGCTATTACCTGTATTGTTGTATCTATTGTCTATTACCTGTATTGTTCTGTCACCCCAGTTATCATTGTCTGTAACCTTATTTATTGTACAGCGCTGCATAATATGTTGGCGCTATATAAATCTAATAAATAATAATAGTAACCCAATAATACTTATTCGGAAAAGCAATAAGTATTAGAAGCCGAAATTAATTTGCATGCAGTTTATGGGACGTTAATTTCACTTGTTTTAATTTGTAAGGCTCTGGATTCACATCATGATAAAGTGTCACAATGGGGAAATTTTGATCAAGCATAAAATTGGGCAATTGGGCCACATTTACTAAGGCGATAGCAATGGTTTGGATAATATTGTAATCCCTTGTCTTAGTGCTGACACATACCCCTTTGCCAGATCTGACCTCCATGACAAACCCCAAAAGGCCCCACTAACAGATGACAGACCCCAATAACAAATCAGACCCAAATAACAGATAACAGGTATTAATAACAAATGAGCCCAGTAACAATCGTTTTCCTATTCTAATGTCTTCTGCCATTTGATCGTCCTTTTGTTGTCCATGCTCCATCAGTCTTCACTGCAGTTAGTGAGCATCTGATCCTTTCATTATAGCTTCCTATTAGTCAATAGAGCCCCTGGTCCTTAAAATTGGACAAGTGCAATTTGCAAAGAGGGGCCATTGTCTACTCCTTTTTACAGATTGCCCCTTAATTTTACAGGCCATGTTGCTCAAGTGGCAAAACCCCACAGTGGTGGGATTTGAGACCATCTGTACTAGGGACAAGGAGTTAATAAGGCTGGTGAGTGCATTGAGGGCCGGACCGTGGCAGAGGCGAGAGAGGCTCCAGCCTCAGGGCGCATTGTAGTAGGGGGCACACAACTCACTCAACTATCATTCCACTATTGTGTTTGATGCAGAGAGTAATAAGAAAAGGGGATACAAGGCAGTGACTGCAAGCCAGATAACTAGAGATTAAAGGATACCCGAAGTGACATGTGACATGATGAGATAGACGTGTATGTACAGTGCCTAGCACACAAATAATTGTGCTGTGTTACTTTTTTTCTTTCTCTGCCTGAGTTAAATATCAGGTATGTAAGTGGCTGACTCAGTCCTGACTCAGACAGGAAGTGACTACAGTGTGACCTTCACTGATAAGAAATTCCCCTTTTATCTCTTTCTTGCTCTCAGAAGCCAGTTTCTGCTAGGAAAGTGTTTTATAGTTGGAATTTCTTATCAGTGAGGGTCATACTGTAGTCACTTCCTGTCTGAGTCAGGACTGAGTCAGCCACTTACATACCTGATATTTAACTATTTCAGGCAGTGAAAGAAAAAATGAACACAGCACAATTATGTGTGCTAGGCACTGTACATACACATCCAAAACAATTTAGGAGGTACTAGTGCGGGGCATATACTCCAAGCAATAAGAACACATGTTTTAAGGAAATATCAAAAATATTTTATTAATTATCAAAATTTGAAGTACATAATAAAAATATCACACATTAAAACAGAAACATCCTAATGGCTGTCAGCACACCGCTCACTCAGGCCACACACACACGCCCATACAATCTTGACCCCCTAGCAGTAGAAACTCAATTGTAGAAACCCATGCATGAGCTAGTTCCACTTGACTCAGACTGAGTGTTTCCAATGAGAGTTCTTGAATGAAATGTCCGCTCAGTAACGGTAACAACTAGATATCAGACAGCCCGGCAAGACACAACAACCATGGGTATACAGGGGGATAGATAATCCAGGTAACGGCTGATCCGGCACTTGTGTGAGGCAAGCAGTTCAAAGGGCACAGATAAAAAGCAACAAAAAGCTGCAAAGCTGAGGAGAGGCAAAGCAGAGTCCAGCAAAACATCAGCAGAAGCGACAGACACTGCAAGTTGCCAGCATGCGGAGTAGAGCGTGGACATAGATAAAATCCAAAGAAGGCAATGCATACAGTACCAGATGAGTGGTGTCCTGTCGGCTCCGATCCATCTATGTAGTGGAAGATGCAAAGGGTAACTCCATCCTACAGCAGGCAACGTCTCCCAGATTGCTTAAATGCCCTGAGCCTCTGGTCACAAACCACAAATGGAGAGCGTGCTGGAGAGAACAGAGTCCGGCCTGGGGATGGTGGTAGTGGGCGGCATGGGGTGGCGCAGCAGCCGGTGCGGACAGCCTCAGGACGCTAAGCCACGCTGTCCTGACATGTTTCGCCGGACTTCCGGCTTTCTCAAAGGGGGGCGTAGCACAAGCATGACACACATCCTGACATCCATCTAAAGTACTCCAGCCCGCCAATCGGCACCCGCAGCGCCCGCCCCACACGGCCCATCCCAGAAGGGAGGAGGGAGAGAGGCGGGAAGCTTCATCCACTCACGAGCCGTGGGGGGCGGGCGCAGCGGTCACCGACAGGCGCGGCCAGACGCACACATCATGAGACACAAAAACGCCCACACACTCTTCCAGCCACACCCACACAAGGGAGGGGGCGAGCTGTAGAATGGGGAGCGTGGGACTAGGAAGCCCAGCCAGCCCAACCCGAGGAGCGGTAAGGGCGTACAGGCACCCAACCCTGTATTGAATATAACGATTGTTAATGTAAGCCCAATAGGGCCTATAAATATCTGTGATATATTAATCAACACATGGTGAAAAATAGAATAGCAGTAAAAGTATATGTAAGAGACCTGCTATATGCAAAGTGGTCTCCTCCGGAAAATGGATAAGGAATAACTATTCCATTAATATATTTGAACAACTCCACATACCTAGATGTGGAATGCTGCCAGAACTCACGTGGGGGGACGCCGCACTGACATATACAGGCAGATAGCAGGCGGAGAGGGAGAGCACATATAGGCCAACACCCCGAAAGAGACCCCAACTATAGAGGTAAAAAGGAAGAATAGCTATTATTTTCATTGAGTCCAGGTGGATCCGTGGCCCGAAGGTCAAAGATCCACCTGGACTCTCTCTGGAGCAGCAGGCGATCGCTGTTACCACCACGAATCGTGCGATGGATGCGATCTAAACCTATAAAACGTACTCCCGACGGATTGCCACCATGCATAGATTTAAAGTGTCGGGCCACAGGAGTGGGAACAACTGAGGCGTTTTTGCTCACAATGCTGGTGATGTGCTCAGCCATGCGAGATCTTAAATCGCGTTTTGTCTTACCGACATAAAACGCCTCACAGGGGCATGTCAATAAGTACACCACCAGGACCGTGCCACAATTGACAAAATGTGATAAATTCCAAGATCTATCATTGGGAAGTGTTACTGTTTTTCCAACCTGAATGTAGCGGCACATGGTGCAGCCGCCGCACGTATATGTACCCAAGACTTTGCAATGTTGATGTACATTCCCACTCCCCTGAAAATGGCTCCCAACCAATTTATCCCTCAGTGATGGTGCCCGTCGAAAAACTATCTGCGGTTTCTCAGGCACGATTTTGACGAGTTTGGGGTCATTTGTAAGGATGTGCCAGTGACGATCCATTATGCGTTGAATTGATGCAGACTGTGCACAAAATTGCGTGCAAATCTTAGCACCTCCGATTCACATTTCGCACCCCCGGACGATCCGAGTAAAGCGTCCCTGCTGCTCATATGAGCTCGTTGATAAGCTCGTTTCAAATGTTTGTCACGTTAAACCCCGCGCACGAAAACGTGCGCGGAGGTCATCCGCCTCCCTCCTAAAGTCCACGTCCTGTGAACAGTTGCGCCTCAAGCGGAGATATTGGCCCACAGGGATCCCCCTGATCGTATGATCAGGGTGGAAGCTATCAGCCCGCAGCAAGGAGTTGGTTGAAGTGTCTTTCCGAAAAAGTTGGGTAAAGAGGTATCCCCGTTCATCAATGCCCACCCTAATGTCCAAAAACGGGATACTAGATGCATCCCATTGTAGCGTGAACCTTAAATTGCGATCATTTGCGTTCAAACAAAACACAAATTTACGCAATAGGTCCACGCCTCCCGTCCATAAAATGAAGATGTCGTCAATGTACCTGTGCCACGTCAAGACGTGGCACAGGTACCTCGAAAGCCCATCATCAGAAAAAATATCACGTTCCCACGCCCCCAGGTACAGGTTAGCGTACGACGGGGCACACGTGGTGCCCATCGCCGCACCCCGAACCTGGAGGTAGTGAGATTCCTCAAAAACAAAAATGTTGTTATGTAATAAAAACCGTAAAAGGGACGAGAGAAAGAGACTGTGAGGCACATACTGTAACCCTAATTCACTCAGAAATAGGTCAATGGCGTCAATCCCCAGATTGTGCGGGATGCTTGAGTATAGGGCCTCCACATCGAGGGCCACAAGCAGCGTACCTGCCGGCACCTGCATCCCATCCAAAATTTGGAGGAGGTGCAAGGTGTCCCGAGTATATGAAGGGAGGGACTTGACGTGAGGCTGCAGATGCCGATCAATATATACACTCACTCTCTCCGTTAAGGAGCCCCTACCCGAAACGATAGGACGCCCGGGTGGTTTAATGGGGTTTTTATGCACTTTAGGAAGTGCATAAAATGTTGGAGTGATCGGATCCGCAACCTTCAGAAAAGTCCCTACGTCAGCATCTATGATGTCTCGTTCAATAGCCTCATCGATAATGGAAAAAAGCTCGTTTTGGCAGCGAGCAGCCCTCGAGGGGGAGACCCCAACATAGCAATCCCGCACATTGAGAATGTCCAAACACATCTCCCTATATGCTGAGGTGGTCATAACCACCACATTACCGCCTTTGTCGGCGGGTTTGATAATCCACCGATTCTGGGTTGACAGTTCCGTGAGTATAGCAAGCTCCCCATCAGTCAAATTACTGTGCCGCAAAATCCCCCCATCCATGCCCCTCAGATCCTTCTCAACAACGGATATAAATGTTCTTAAATTGGGGCAGAGCGTGAACGGGGGAAACCTCTTGGATCTGTTAAAGAGCCCAAAATCCTGTAATCGAGGGTGATAACCACAGGGCGGAGGAGGACATAGCCATGTCTCCTCCTCCACCGTGTCTACCTCCCCCTGTAAGTCAAAGAGATTACGAAGTGCCACAAGGTCATTGTCCGACCATTCACGAGCAACTGGATCAGGGGTAACCTTCTTTTTAGGATCCTGTCTTAATAGCTGCATCAGAACACGTCTACCAAACAGATGCAAATCAACAACCGTTCTAAATACATCAATGTCATTAGTGGGACAAAATCCCAATCCTTTCCCCAAAATTTTGGTTATAGTGTCAGACAAATTTTCTCCAGTAAGATTGATTATTTGTGGAACCCTGGAGGCACAATCAGGACTTACCACCTCTGCACTATCCTGAACAGATTGATGACCCCCACCCAAGGTGGGGTCTATAAGTTTAAAGAGGAGGATGATGACGCAGAAGATAGCGTCTCGCATCCGCTCACCATGAGTGATGCTCTGGGCTCGCCTATCTCTCCTTTTGATTTTCCGCCACATCCTTGACCCTTTTTGATTACTTTATCAGTTTTTTTCGGCTGATTTTTCTCAGCCCTGGAGCGTGTGTAATGATCTTTGTTGATATTCTGTTTGGAACCCAAACTTGCTATACTGGCCGAGCTTACGCTGCTGACCGAAGAGTCAGACTCCTCTGCATCAGCAGCCGGCTGTGAAGATTGGTCAGGGGTCTCAACCGGCCGGGCACCCGGCCTCCCTCCCTTGGGCCTTGGACCTTGTTTTCTTACACCCCACCTATATGCAGTCCCAATCCGATAGGCAGTTCTATCTCTTACTAATTTTTGATCCCGTTAATTATTAGACCTTTGTTGAATTTTATGATATGATTTTCTAACTCTCCGTTACGCTTTTTATACAGAGGGTCCTCCTGAAATGCCTCCAGTGATCCACTCACTAAATCAATTTCTTTTTCCACTGACTCAAGATCATCCCCATCCAGTTCACTCATCAAGGTGAGACATACCTGGGCACACGTTTCAAAATTAGCTTCCCATTTGTTTTTGAACTCCTGTGGAATATTGCCTCTATGTGGAAACACTTGAAAGCGCAGCCACATAGGTGCAAAATGGTCATCCAAATATCTTCTATTGTATTTGATGTTCCAATGTAATCTGGATTTCTTTTCATACAACTTGGTTAGCTTTCTGAAGCCCCCGTTTATTAACTGCTGGGCCTCCCTGTCACCTCTCCACCTGCGACACCAATACATCCCAGCGCAGCATCCCCAACACAAGAGAGATTCACCATACAAAATGTGAACAATGGACAGAAACCCAGGGACTATAATGTACATACACATGTCTATCATCATGTCACATGTCACTTCGGGTATCCTTTAAGGTGTTGGGGGCCTCTTAGTCTAATACCAATCAGTGTGCGACGGCTGGGGTGGGAGGGATGGAGTGTTGCACTTTGGTGTCTAGGCCTTGGGTGCTAGAGGACCTTGTCCTGGCTCTGAGTGCGCTGTTTTTATTTTTGAATATCTTAATAAAAATTTTTTTTTATTTAAAGACGTTGTGGGGATGGGAAAGGTTTTAAATTCAACCCCATATGCTGTAAATGTATCAGCACAGCAGCCTCACCTGGTATTAAGCAGGCAAGCTCTGTATCATTGTTTTCAAGAATTTAGCTTTAGCTTCATTTGTGGCCTGTCGCTAGCACACGTGAGCGTGTGCGCGACAGGCCGGCGACAGCTCGTCGCCAGGTCCCTCCACGTACACACGCGGAAGAGGGATCAGCTGTGCGACGGAAGCTGTTGCCGACGTTCCTCCCCCTCGACGGAAGCGCCATGGATTGTCAATTATGTTGCTGGGCGATTGACCGCGCCAATCGCCTGGCGACAGCAGCGACGAGTGACGGTTCGGGGTGCATGCCCGTGTTGCACCTCATACTCACGGGCGACCTGTCGCCGCTACACGCGCGCGCCGCGTTTTGCGGCGACAATTGTAGCCCGTGAGTATGAGCCATTAGGGCAGAAATCACATCTTGCATGTGTACACATCAATCAGAGTGTGTAATTAGAGTACTGCTTCACGCTGACACACCAAACTCACTGTATAACGCACCGCAAACAGCGGTTTGTGTGGTGACAGCCATGCTGGACTGGTGCGCACCATGACAAGAGTGCAGGTGATGGCGGCTTTCCAGCCCATATGGTTGCCGGGCTGAGGTAGCTGAATGACAGAACAGTGATTGTCCAGCTAATCAAATTTGGTCTGTCCACAACGAAGCAACGACCTTATTATCGTGGGTGTGCCCCCCCGAAACACTCATATAGCCGTCGGTCATTGCTTCATTGTGATACTCAATCCCATTCACCGCGGCAAGGTAATGATCACGAAGGGGAATTGCCACATGTACATGCCTTTGTTTTGTTGTTGCAGCTGCAGTGCAGCCAGAAAAATTAGGCAGGCATGTACACGCACCAGAAAAATTATTATAGCAGCCGCTGCTAGCAGCGACCTTAAAAATTCAGGAATCCACCTGGAGTCCTGGACCCTGTTGGTGGTGGCGGAGAAGGCAGTTAACCAGCCTGCAGGCAGAGATGTTGTGTGTGGAGCGACTTAGTCTTGGGGCAGGCAGTCACACGGCGTGCAGGCAGAGATGCTGTATGTGGGGACCGACTTAGTCTTCGGGCAGGCCTGAGCGTGCTTTGCAGACCAGGCATCCGTGGTCAAATGGACCCTTTACCCAACGCTGTGTGCCAGAGATGTCACCACTTGCCTTTTAACATCACGGTATAGTTTAGGTATCGCCTTTTTTGAGAAAAAATTGCGGCCTGGTATCTTCCACTGCGGTATGTGGCTTTGCTTTTGTGTGCCTCTTTTCCTCAGGTGGTCATCCCATTGCAGTTTGTGCTTTGTAATCATGTGCCTTCGTAAGGTAGTTGTCCCTCCGTGGGTCTTGGTCTTTCCACGGCTCAATTTTCAGTGGCAGAGAGTACAGATGGCATTGCTCTCATCTGAGGCAGACACACAAAAAATTTTCCACACCGCTGAGCCCTAGGGTGATGGCACTTTGGTGGTGGCAGCCGACTGAGTGTTAACCCCCTTGCCGTTCGAAGTTCCAATTGTGTCGGCAAGGGGGCGGCGCAGCACTTTTTTTTATTTTTTTAAATTCATGTAGCTAGCCCAGTGCTAGCTAAATGATAGCCGCTGACAAGCGGCATACCCCTACCTAAACCGATTGCCGCCGGCGCTCTCTGAAAGCAGGAAATCCTGTTCAGAACTGTTGGGCTTCCCCCGTCGCCATGGCGACGGGGCGGGATGACGTCACCGATGTCATTCACGTCGGGACGACAGAGAGAATCCCGATCCACCCCTCAGCGCTGCCTGGCACTGATTGGCCAGGCTGCGCAAGGGGTCTGGAGGGGGGTGGCGGCGCGTCGGGTAGCGGTGAATCGGCGGCGATCGAAATATGCACGCAGCTAGCAAAGTGCTAGCTGCGTGCAATAAAAAAAAATTATGCAAATCGGCCCAGCGGGGCCTGAGAAATCCTCCTGCACAGGTTACCCTGAGCTGAGCTCGGGATAACCGGCAAGGAGGTTAAGTGGGGTGCCAGAATCAGAGCAGGAAGAGGAAGATGTGTCACACTTCCGTGCAGAAGCTGAGAAAGATGAGGTGTTCTATGTTAGTCAACTACATCCTGACAATATTGGGGGTTGATGGCACATTGCTTCTTCTGAACACTGTACTTTGGTCGAGGGCCACACGATATCACGACAGCGTGACCTCAAACAGACCTGCCTCTGCCTTTTGTTTTGTCCATATTCGGGGGGGATGAAGAGAAAGGTATGCACCGACTTGACTATTACAATGTGCAGTCACACAGGTGCAGTTAACAGGTATGCACGGAGTGGTATATCACGTAGGTAGGTGGGTGCACTGAACACAACAGGTATATGCAGTGATGGGTATTACAATGTGCACCTGTCACACACAGACAGGTACCGGGCAGGCACAGTGACACTGCGTGTGCTCACGTAGGTAGGTGGGTGCACTCTGAACAACTGGTAGGTATATGCAGTGATGGGTATTACAATGTGCACCTGTCACACACATAGACAGGTACCGGAGAGGCACAGTGACACTGCGTGCGCTCACGTGGTTAGGTGGGTGCACTGTGAACAACAGGTAGGTATATGCAGTGATGGGTATTACAATGTGCACCTGTCACACACACACAGACAGGTACCGGACAGGCACGGTGATACGGCGTGCGCTCAAGTAGGTAGGTGGGTGCACTGAAGTGAACAACAGGTAGGTTTATGCAGTGATGGGTATTACAATGTGCACCTGTCACACACAGACAGGTACCGGACAGGCACGGTGATACGGCGTGCGCTCAAGTAGGTAGGTGGGTGCACTGAAGTGAACAACAGGTAGGTTTATGCAGTGATGGGTATTACAATGTGCACCTGTCACACACACAGACAGGTACCGGACAGGCACGGTGATACGGCGTGCGCTCAAGTAGGTAGGTGGGTGCACTGAAGTGAACAACAGGTAGGTTTATGCAGTGATGGGTATTACAATGTGCACCTGTCACACACACAGGTAGTCACTGAATGTGCTAGGCCTGGCAGTGGCACACACAGTAGAAATTACCAAGGCTGTCAATGCAACACAAGTGTTTGTGGGACACACACAAAAAAAAAATCACAAGAACAAGATTAGCTCTCATAAGAGCTGTTGAGGGGTGCTTTCTTAGCAATAAGAATCAGCAAGGAGCAAGCTAAGAAGCCTACAAGGGCCTAACTAAGCTTTCCCTATAGGTCACTGCACAGCAGCTCTCCCTTCTCTAATTACTGCAGGCACACAAGTGAGTGCAATGCCTGACGCTGCCTGCATTTTATAAGGGGGGGGGAGTGGCTCCAGGAGGGAGTGTAGCCTGATTGGCTACAATTTGCCTGCTGACTGTGATGTAGAGGGTCAAAATTGACCCTAATGATGCACTAAGGGGGCGAATCGAACTTCCGGAAAAGTTTCCGGTTCTCAGCGAACGCGAACCACCGAAATTCGCAGGGAACCGTTCAGACCATCTCTAAACATCAGATGGAAGAGGATTTATTACAGATCAAGAAATCAGAATGATCTATTAATGGAAAGGTCAACTAAAGGCAGATCTGTCAGAAACAGTCTTATCAGTCTGCCGACAGAGTGTACACACGTGCTACTGTCGGCAGAATGTCCGCCCAGCGGGAGGGTCTGACGGACCCCTCATTTGCTACAGTATGGCATGTGTACGTGCCTTAAGTTTCTGCTTGTGTTTAGGAGATCTAAAACTATGTACCCACAGTTAGGGCTTGTGCACAGCAGAGCGGTTCTGAAGCATTTTTAAAAATGCTAGCTGTTTGAAAACAGTTTGTGTAATGTCTTTCAATGGGATGGTGCACACTAGAGATGGCCCGAACCTCCGATTTTAGGTTCGTGAACCTCCGCAAGCGTTTGCAAACTTGCGAACGTTCTCGAACTGCCATAGACTTCAATGGGGAGGCGAACTTTGAAAACTAGAAAAAATTATGCTGGCCACAAAAGTGATGGAAAAGATGTTTCAAGGGGTCTAACACCTGGAGTAGGGCATGGATGAGTGGGATAGACGCCAAAAGTCCCGGGGAAAAATCTGGATTTGACGCAAAGCAGCGTTTTAAGGGCAGAAATCACATTGAATACTAAATTGCAGGACTAAAGTGCTTTCAAACATCTTGCATGTGTATACATCAATCAGGGAGTGTAATTACTGTACTGCATCACACTGACACAACAAAATCACTGTATAACGCACCGCAAACAGCTGTTTGCGTAGTGACGGCCGTGCAGGATTGGTGCGCACCATGGCAAGAGTGCAAGCCGGTGTTCAAGCACATATGGTCGCGGGTACTTCATCATCCTCATCCTTACACGTTACATCCATAGTGTCGCCTAGCTCACACATGAGGTGGTGTAACTTGCTTAGAGCCTTCATCTTGTTGTTGCAGTAGTGGCTGGGAATCAGTGATTTTACCTTCGAATAACTCCTGCGAAGTGTCAAATGCAACGGATGTGGTGCTTGTAGTAGCGCTGGTGGCTGCGGGAGATGAGGTGTTCTGTGTTAAATAGTCAACCACATCCTGACAATCTTGGGAGTTGATGGCACGTGCCTTCTTCTGAGAACTGTACTTTGGGCCAGGGCCGCACGAAATCACATCAACACGACCTCGCACAGACCTGCCGATGCCAGGTGGCCTTCCTCTGGGTCTGCTTCTACCTCTTCCTCTACCTGGTTTGTCCGTTTTGTCCATCTCAGGGGGGATGCTAGGTATATGCTGTGATGAGGTGGGTTCACTGAACACAACAGCTAGGTATATGCTGTGATGAGGTGGGTTCACTGAACACAAAAGGTAGGTATATGCAGTGATGAGGTGGGTTCACTGAACACAACAGTTAGGTATATGCTGTGATGAGGTGGGTTCACTGAACACAAAAGGTAGGTATATGCAGTGATGAGGTGGGTTCACTGAACACAACAGTTAGGTATATGCTGTGATGAGGTGGGTTCACTGAACACAAAAGGTAGGTATATGCAGTGAGGTGGGTTCACTCAACACAAAAGGTAGGTATATGCAGTGAGGTGGGTTCACTCAACACAACAGCTAGGTATATGCTGTGATGAGGTGGGTTCACTGAACACAACAGCTAGGTATATGCAGTGAGGTGGGTTCACTCAACACAAAAGGTAGGTATATACAGTGAGGTGGGTTCACTGAACACAAAAGGTAGGTATATGCAGTGAGGTGGGTTCACTGAACACAACAGTTAGGTATATGCTGTGAGGTGGGTTCACTCAACACAAAAGGTAGGTATATACAGTGAGGTGGGTTCACTGAACACAAAAAGTGGGTATATGCAGCGAGGTGGGTTCACTCAACACAAAAGGTAGGTATATGCAGTGAGATGGGTTCACTGAACACAACAGCTAGGTATATGCAGTGAGGTGGGTTTACTCAACACAAAAGGTACTAGGTATATGCAGTAATGGGTATTACAATGTGCACCTGTCACACAGGTAGTCACTGAATGTGCTGAGCGTGGCTGGCAGTGGCACACACACAGTATGAATTAGCAAGGCTGTTTATGCAACACAAGTGTCAGTGGGACAGACAGAAAAAAAAATCACAAGAACAAGATTAGCTCTCATAAGAGCTGTTGAGGGGTACTTTCTTAGCAATAAGAATCAGCAAGGAGCAAGCTAAGAAGCCTACAAGAGCCTAACTAAGCTTTCCCTACAGGTCACTGCACAGCAGCTCTTCCTTCTCTAATTACTGCAGGCACACGAGCGAGTGGAATGCCTGACACTGCCTGCAGTTTATAAGGGGGGGGGGGAGTGGCTCCAGGAGATAGTGTAGCCTGATTGGCTTCAATGGGCCTGCTGACTGTGAGGTAAAGGGTCAAATTTGACCCTAATGGTGCACTATGGGGGACGAATCGAACTTCCGCAAAAGTTTGTTTCCGGTTGCAATCGCAAACCACAGGAAGTTCGCCTGGAACCGTTCACCGGCGAACCATTCAGGCCATCTCTAGTGCACACCAGAGTTGTTCGTTTTTTCCACAAACGCAAACTCGGGGGGCTGCAGCATTTTTTAGATTTCTGAGGCGTTTCTGCCTCAATGTTAAAGTATAGGAAAGTGGAAAACCGCTCTGAAAAACGCTAGATCAGAGCGGTTTTCCAGGCGTTTTTGTTACAGAAGCTGTTCAGTAACAGCTTTACTGTAACAATATTTGTAATCTGCTACACAAAAACGCTCCAAAAAACGCTAGGCATGTTTAGAAAACCTCTCTAAACATGCCTAGAATCGCTCTGAAAATCTGCTTCAAAAACCTCTAGCGTTAGCAGATCTGCTAGAGGTTTTTGGTGTGCACTAGCCCTCAGACATATCTACCACAAACTAAACAAGAAAGGTAACTAAAAGGCTGCTTTACACATCCCTTGAATGTGGTGTACAGGTGAATACCATTCATGTAAAACACTTCTGTGGTGTAAATCAGACCCAGAAAGATGATGTATGAAAAGTCTACAAATCTCTACAATTCCAGGGCCCATTGGCCTTGATGAAGTTCTACCTCTGCAACAAAACAGCTGTTGACCTCTGCACCACTTTTATGCTCTTTCATGGTAACATGATCTACTTTAGTTTTGTATACCCATTTACCTGGCATATAATACTTTTTTTTGTTTTTGTTTTAGCAGCTTGACTTTCCAGGTTTTTTGATATTTGCATTTTTGTACTGTCCACCTGTCAATAAATACTGACCTCATTACTATCTAATGAAGTGTGTTGGCGTAGGACTATGGGTAATGGTATTGTATTGACAATGCTGCTTATTTTACAGGCAATCTGTTATGTGTGGGCTGTATATTAATCCATTCTGGTCACCTTTATGCTTCTTCACAGAAGTCTGTGAAGCCAGCATTGTCTTGTCTTTTGCAATTTCCTGAAGAGTTGGATCCATTGACAGCTTTTAAGTTCCACCCCTGCCATAATGTTACAAGTACGAACCCTTGGTATTACTTTATGTTCTGTATTGTGAAGATGGCTTTTGGTACTAAATCACGCTGTCCTCTCATGTCCAAATAGTCACATTTTCGGTAGTAACAGAAAGAAATATAAATTGCTCCCAGCATGTTATTGTGTCATATAGCACAGAAACTGAGCTGAACACAATTGTAACACCCTAACTAAACCACGGCTCACTTCATCATTTACTAATTGGCTGATGCTACTTGTGTGCGGCTATTTCCACCATTACCTCCCACAAGGACAGTGGCCTCTGAGTGGAGCAGATAATACAGTTACAAGTTCCTGTCAGCCATCCTCCCAGTTCTTACATCTCTCTCTTCTTTACATCAGGATAAAACAACTGCCTGCCCTTGCTAATTCCAACCCACAGGGGTCCTAATCAGAAACTGCACCACAAAAATCCACAACTCTTGTGAATGAATAGGGGATATACCACAGAATGTAAATGTGCTAAATTTGTCATTAGAAGCCTATACCGAAAGCAACTAATTAAAATGCTGGTTAACGTTCAGCTATATACTTGACATCCCCTTGCCTTAATTCCACCGTTTATGGAAAGCTTTTCACACATGCATTTAAAGAGAACCAGATATGAAGCACCCTCATGTATTTAACTACATTTATCAGTGGGAACATGACAGTAAACACCTACCCTGCTTTTAGTTTCATTCTTCTCTGCTTAGTCTTATCAGCTGTGATAAGAATCCCCGACTGAGCCTTCAGTCTAGGTTTGACCTGGAAACATTATAGCTGAGTCACTCTTCTGTGGAGTCTTTTCAAGCCCAAGCCTGCCCCCTCCTGGCTCAGCTTTGCTGCTTTGCATACTGAGAGCTCTGATGACATGGGAGGGGCTGCTTCTGCTGAGAGAGAAGCTCTGAAACCGATAAGTGTGGCTGCAATATGATCTGTGTGCTCTGTGTGCAGTGTGTAGTGATGATGACTGCAGTTTCATTCCTATGAGAGACACTTCCTACAGGCAGCTGCACATCATACCAAAATGAAAGCACACAGATGAAAGGCTGCAGCAGCCTTTCTCATATAGCCTAGACAGCACATCCAGAACAACTCATAACCCGGAAGCAGAAGGGATATGAGCTGGCGGCCATATTGGATTTTTCCTGGAGCAATAATGGATAAAAATACACTAAAAAAGGCAAACCAGAGTGGCAAAATTATCAGGTAGAGCATTTATTCTTTACAAGCTATCGACTGATATGTTTATTTTGTGTGAAACGTTAATCTCTGGTTCCCTTTAAGGGAACATTATTTTATTTTGAATTATTCATGTATACAACAGGGGCGTAACTACCGCCCCTGCAAGGGATGCAGATGCAGTGGAGCCCGGAAGGGGGAAGCCTGAGAAGGGGCCCGCAGCTCTGGGGCCCACAGCCCGCCCGTATGCATTAACGATCGGGCGGACGCATGCTTAGACATGTATTTCTCTCTGAGCACACTGGAGCATGCAACAGCGGGCACTAGGACCTGGAGGTATCTTTCTTTTCTACCTCCTGAATGTCCTCTTTGGGTCTGTCGTCGGGCCCTCCTCCCTGCCCCCTCAAGCACGCAGCAGGACGGAAGTAATCCAGGCCAGGAAGAAGTAGATATCATGCTGGCCGCCGCTGCAAATTGTGAGTTCCAGCCTGTCTGGGGGGTTGTGTGTAGTCACTCTTTTTTGCCATTTTGTGTACGAGTCATTCAAGCAGTTGTCGCTGTTTTCCTTCTGTTTTATTTGTATGACCTATCTAGCTGTGAAAAAGGGGCACTGGTGACACACACTTTAGCTTTTAATAAGCAAAGTAAGCCCTGCTCATAAATTATGGTAGGAAACGTGCATCATATTCTATGCAACTTCTAATTAAAACTATGGTCTTGCAGAGGAACATAGCGTTTGATGACTTGGTCAAACTGCCTGCTGGAGTTCATTGTTTTTGCTATTTTTACACAGTGTTGTTTTATGTGGCACGTGTGTTACATAAACAAAGATGTGTTGTGTTGCCAATGTAGTGTGTGTACATGTGTACAGTGTGTGTTTGTGTGTGTAGCGTGTGTGTGTAGCATGTGTGTATGTACAGTGTGTGTGTGTGTCTGTGTGTGTGTGCGTGTGTGTGTGTGTATACATTGTGTGTATATGGGTACATTGTGTGTACAGTATGTGTGTAGCATATGTGTATGTACAGTGTGTGTATATGTGTACAGTGTGTGTACAGTATGTACGTGTGTAGTATGTGTATGTGTAGTATTTGTGTATGTACAGAGTGTGCGTGTGTGTATACAGTGTGTGTATGTGTGTATAGTACGTGTGTGTGTGCGCATGTGCGTAGCATGTGTATGTTTAGTGTGTGTGTGTGTGTATATGTGTACAGTGTGTGTATACATTGTGCATGTGTACAGTATGTGTGTGTACACTGTGTACAGTATGTGTGTATACAGTATGTGTGTGTGTACGGTATATAGGTGTGTATAGTAAATGTGTGTGGTGTATGTGTGTTTAGCGTGTGCATCAGTGTTGTGTTTGTATGTGTATGTATATTTATCCTGCCTGATTTCCGGGGTAGGGGATTGGGCAGTTAGTGGTAGAATATAGAGGGGGGCCCCATCCAAATTTTCGCAGGGGGGCCCAGTCGTTTCTAGTTATGCCCCTGGTATACAATAGTTCTGTAAGAAATGTTGCAGTTTTTGTATAGTAAAAAAAGCAAACTACATGGCTCCAATGCTTCCTAGATCCTCCTTGGCTAATAATGCCTGCTCCCCCTTACTCATGCTGAAACACTCCCTCTTTAGTCACGTGGGAATGAAGGGGAGTGATTGCTCTGTCAGTTGAATTATTGTGCAGCTCAGATAACTGGGGACAAGAGACAGAAGCAGAGAAAGCCTTGACCTGGTACTCACTGGAAACCACACACACTTGCCATTTAGTGTTAGAAGTGTGTGCTGGGAGTTTTGCTTGGTCCAATTGGACATAAGCACTTTACTATGCAGCAACTCCCCATTCTAATCCCAAGATGTTTGCTGGTATTGCCTTTCCATTATATCGGTGCTGATTGGAGGCTGCTCCTATTGTACTACCATATCTGACATAGTGACAGGTCACTCCAGGCACTAGGAGATTGGTATTAGAATATGTCACACATCTCATGGTTTTCCTTAATAAGCTCACAGAACTGTGACATTATGAAGCTATCCCCTTGGTAACCTGCATATACTATTTACACTGGAACTCAATGTCACCACACGGTTTTGCATAGTGTGATTGCTCATGTCATCTCTGGTGAAACTGCAGATTTGCATTGGTTCTGCTTGATTAACACTTTACACACCACTAAGGAAAATGTTTTCAGTGTGTTCAGGACACAGAGAAGCATAGCTCATTTATCAATATCGGCTATACTGTACAATGTAGTCTAACATTTCATCAAAGATATGTATATTTAATAATGTATTTTAATATATTTAATTTATATATTTAATAATATGAAATTCTAACAAATTACTGTGTACCAAATTGTCAGGAGGAACTTAGAGCTTCCATTAAAGTGATAATTAAGTGAAAACAAAGTAAAGAGATAAACAATTGTATCTATCCTCCTACTCCTAAAAAATGACTTTTAGATATCCCACAGTTTTATGTTATGTTTAAAAACTTAAAGTGGATTTATTATTTTGTCTCAGCTGTATTTAACAGTCAGTCTCTGTGTTTCAGAGTGCTGAAATATAGGAACTATTTACATTTTATATCTATCCTATCCTGGCAGAGAACTGGGCTTCCTAGAGCAAAGTATTTTATGGCTGTAATTCTTTATCAGTAGTCCAACTGGAGAAAAACTGTCAGTTGTACGGTAGAATATTAACTCTTTCAGGCAGAGTTGTAAGAAAAGCATCACAGCATATTTTCTGTGCATGTGATCTGGATCTGGGAGACTGTGTCAGCATAAAAGCACCACCCAGTGGTGGAAGAGGAGTGATTGGAAGAGACTCTTCCCTCACCCCTCTTCCACCACTGGCTGGCACTGTAACACTGACACTGGCTCATGGATCCCGATCACCTCATATCATGTGATCGGAACTGAGAAGACATGTCGGGAGAACGTCACAGTCGCGGTGGAGGAAGAAGCAGCCAATCCAGCCATCTGGACAGGGATGTATGAAAGCTCCCTGCTGCTACATACCTTGCCGAGCCTGACATTACCTCTCTTGTTACCCTGCCGAGCCTGCCAGGCTGGGGAAGGCACACTTACCTAGTGGCAGGAGAAGTTTGTCATGCAGCCAAATAAAGTTTTACTTTATTTGGCAGCTAAAGGCTTAAAGTTTATTATGCTGTTGCTTATCTTTTAGAGCAGGGATGAAGTTCTGAGTTCAGGTCCATTTTAACAGGTTTGTTTTAGAGTGATCCTGGAGGGTCTTTAAAGAGAACCTGTACTGAGTAAAAATATTTAAAATAAACAGATGACGTAACTTCAAATGAACATTACATAGTTACCTTGCCATCAGTTCCTCTCAGAAGCTCACCATTTTCTTCTGACAATAATCCCTTCCAGTTCTGACAATATTTTGTCAGATCTGAAATATATCAGTTGCTGTCAATAAAATATCAGTTGCTGTCAGTTATAGCTGAGAGGAAAACTGATGTACCAGGTAATGTCCATGTTTCCCTATGGCTCAAGTGGGCGATGTTACAGTTTAACTGTGTGCAGACCAGAAAGCTGTTATGGGTAATGGCCATTTTCAAAATGGAGGACGGAAAATTCCCTCGATCACAGTGAACAAAGACGCGGGACAAAAGAAAGACACTGAGGAGTAGACTACATGGAAGGTAGTCTGCCTTGTGTATACTTATTTTGACTTTTAATTTTCAGTTCAGGTTTTCTTTAAAGAGAACGACAGGTGGTAAGGAAGCATACTGTATAGGCTTCTCAGCTTTAGTACTTTAAAATACACCTCTTTGGGTTCCAGTGGGTCCCCAGAGACTTGAATGAGTCCTTCTCTAAAGCAATGACACTGTTGAAATGATGAAAGGCTTTCTATACAACTTTTTTTTTAATTTAGATACACTTTCAGTTTAAAAATGCACTGTAACAACACTTTGTAGAATGCAGAAAATGATTCAGGATACCCACTTTTATTGTAATTTTCCAGGTTTCAGGATCAGAAATACGTCCTATAGCTTTATATTGATGCTTATTGGTGTGTAGCCCTGCCCACCCAGTGATGTCAAGCCTAGGCTGATTAGCTATGTCCCCTTCTTCTCCCAGTGCACTCTGGGAGACCAGGTGTTTTCTCTATTCAGCTCAAAACACACAACCTATCCTTAGTGATGCACTTTGCCAGCACTAAAGATGCCACCACTTCTGGTAAATCTTAGAATGCAAATTAATGGGAGGACAGATTTTACAATGGGCAAACACTGACTAAATTTATGAATATTGTTTTATATATATATATTTTATATTTCATTCAGGCCTGACCGTGCTTTGCAGACCACGTGGTCAGATGAACACTTGACCCAACTCTGTGTGCCAGAGATGACACCACTTGCCTTTCAACATCACGGTACAGTTTGGGTATCACCTGTTTTGAGAAATAATTGCGGCCTGGTATCTTCCACTGCGGTGTGTGGCTTTGCTTTTGTGTGCTGCTGTTCCTCAGATGGTCGTCCCATTGCAGTTTGTGCTTTGTCATCATGTGCCTTCGTAAGTAAGTTGTCCCTACGTGGGTCTTGGTCTTTCCTCAGCTCAATTTTTGGTGGCAGAGAGTACAGATGGCATTGCTCTCATCTGAGGCAGACACAAATAAATTTCCACACCGCTGAGCCCTGGGATGATGGCACTTTGGTGGTGTTAAGTGGGGTGCTAGAATCAGAGCAGGAGGAGGAAGATATGTCACAGTTCTGTGCGGAAGCTGAGGAAAATGAGGTGTTCTGTGTTAAATGGTCAACTATGTCCTGACAATCTTAGGGGTTGATGGCACGAGCCTTCTGAACACTGTACTTTGATCCAGGGCCGCATAAAATCATGACAGCACGACCTCGAACAGACCTGCCGGGTGGCCTGCCTCTGCCTGTTTTGCCCATATTGGGGGGGATGAAGTGAAAGGTATGCACTGACTTGACTAATACAATGTGCAGTCACACAGGTGCAGTGAACATGTATGCAGTGACTAGTATTACAAATGTGCAGCTGTCACACACACACAGGTACCATGAAAAGGTATGCAGTGACTGCTATATAATATAACACTGCGTGCTGTCATGCAGGTGCACTGAACAGGTATGCAGTGACTGGTATAAATACAATGTGCAGCTGCCTGTCACACACACAGGTACCATGAACAGGTATGCATGGTCAGACGGGTATTACAAATATGCAGATGTCACACATGTGCAGTGAAAAGGTAGTCACTGAATGTGCTGGGCCTTGCACAGTATAGGAATTAGCAAGGGCTAGCTGCAACTGACTGACAGGGCTGTATGTGCAAGTGTCATTGGGCCACAAAAAAAAAAAAAAAAAAAAGACGATCACAAGAACAACATTAGCTCTCAAAAGAGCTGTTGTGGGGTGCTTTTTAGCAACAAGTATCAGCAAAAAGCAAGCTAACAAGCCTAACTTTAGCCTAACTAAGCTTTCCCTATGTCTCTGCAGCAAACTCTCCCTTCTCTAATTACTTCAGTCACAAGGAGTGAGGATAATGGCCGACACAGCTGCCTTATATAAGGGAGGGGGGGTTCCAGGAGGGAGTGTAGCCTGATTGGCTACCATGTGTCTGCTGACTGTGATGTAGAGGGTCAAAGTTGAGCCTAATGATGTAGTATAGGGGCAGGTCAAACTCGCCATAAAGTTTGTGTTTGGACGCGAACGCCAACCAGCGATGTTCGCACAAATAAATTTGTGGTTGAACCGTTCAGGCCATCTCTATTTATCGTAGTCTAGGGACAATTTTATGCATAGTGTAGTGTATTTATCGTAGTCTAGGGACACTTTTATGCATAGTGTAGTGTATTTATCGTAGTCTAGGGACACTTTTATGCATAGTGCAGTGTATTTATCGTAGTCTAGGGACACTTTTATGCATAGTGTAGTGTATTTATCGTAGTCTAGGGACAATTTTATGCATAGTGTAGTGTATTTATCGTAGTCTAGGGACACTTTTATGCATAGTGTAGTGTATTTATCGTAGTCTAGGGACACTTTTATGCATAGTGTAGTGTATTTATTGTAGTCTAGGGACACTTTTATGCATAGTGTAGTGTATTTATCGTAGTCTAGGGACAATTTTATGCATAGTGTAGTGTATTTATTGTAGTCTAAGGACAATTTTTAGGGGAAAGCCAATTAACTTCTATGTATCTTTTTGGGGATGTGGGAGTAAACTGGAGTACCTGGAGGAGACCCATTTAGACACGGGGAACATAAAAACTTCTTTCAGACAGTAACTGGGAGGGAGAAGGCGCCCCAAAATTAGGTGGTGGTGGATGAACGATATATCTATATTATGTTAATAAAAATAGAAAAAAAAATATAAATAATAAAAATTGCTTACCTCAAAGGAAGGGGCAAAGCCAATTTCAAACAAAAGGTTTATTATTCATCAGACACGATCAATGATTACACATCACTGATCGTGTCTCATGAACAATAAACCTTTTGTTTGAAATTGCCTTTGCCCCTTTCTTTGAGGTAAGCAATTTTTATTATTTTTTGCTATTTTTAGTCACATAATATAGATATAATAGCGTTCATCGACCACCACCTATTTTTGGGGCGCCTTCTCCCTCCCAGTTGTTATGTCACAGCCCCCCAGCTGCTTTGGGGGGTTAGCCTAGTGTTCCATTTCTGAACTATTGCTTTTTTCTGGAGCGCAACCCACATATTTGATGACCAAAGAACCTGAGTAAGGACGGGATTCCCTCATACTGTGGTTGCTAGTCGTGCAACCCACACTTGTGAGTATTCTTTTGCTCTTTAAGACTACGTGATCAGCACTTGACATACTACACCATAAGGGGCTCCTGGTGTCTCTGTGGTTTTTCCTGTCTCCCCAGGAAGTACGTTGAATCCTTTGGGATAACACACACCCTCTTTCAGATAGTGCCTTTGCTGTTGATTTGAACAGGGGACACAGTGCTGCAAGGCACGAGTGCTAACAACTATGCCACCGTGCTGCCCATAGAATATGAGTGATCAGAATAAGTGGCCAGTCACTGCTGCCCCCGGCAAGATACTACAATAGTGTGGGCAGCTCTGATCTTCCAGTGGTTTCAGGTTCAGCCAAGCAGACAAAGGTTTCCTTAGAAGTTTCTTGATATAAATACCAGCATGTAGCAGATGACAAGGGAGTGGTGAGGTATCCCCCAAACAGAATTCCCTCCCTGTAGTTGACAATGGTAAGTCACATTGCATTAATAAAACCTGTTTTTTTTCTTTCAGTACTTGAACTAAAAGTTTATAAGGAGAATGCCAGTTTTCCAAGCCCAGCTTGAAGGAGGTATCTGAAAATTATGAAAGGGAGTTGGAATTACAGCAACATATAGTGTGTGTAGGAAAAATAACTTAAAAATAGGAAAAAAAAATAATTTTGTGGTTGTCTGTTTTAGCTGGAACCAAATTCAATCTCATACGAATGTCACACATTGAAGTTGCTAGCACTGACGTACTTGTCTAGACTCATTCAGTTTCACAGCAAAGTGTACCTTTTCACTCTCTAGTGATGAGCAGCAAAATACTCTCCTAAAACGCAAATCTCACCTGTGCTAAAAAGGAGATTAAGCTAAAACAATCAGAGCCTCCAGTTTCTCATCAATTGATCAACTGCCAGCTAACTGATCACCAGTTGCTGGCTTAAAGGGGCACTATGGCGAAACATTTTAAAATGTAAAATATGTGCAAACAAACAAATTAGAAGTATGTTTTTTTCCAGAGTAAAATGAGCCATAAATTACTTTTCTCCTATGTTGCTGTCACTCACAGTAGGTAGTAGAAATCTGACAGAAGTGACAGGTTTTGGACTAGTCCATCTAGTCATAGGGGATTCTCAGCAAGGCTTTTATTCATTATAAAGATATTCCCTAAAAATTATTTAAACAATGATGCTGGCCAGCCTCCCTGCTCGCTACACAGTTTTTTGGCAGTTGGACGGGGCAACTGCCATTCACTAAATGCTTCTGAAAATAAATAAATCCTAAGAATCCCCTATGAAGAGATGGACTAGTCTAAAACCTGTCGCTTCTGTCAGATTTCTACTACCTACTACTGTAAGTGACAGCAACATAGGAGAAAGGTAATTTATGGCTCATTTTACTCCGGAAAAAACACACTTCTTATTTTTATATGTTTGCACGTATTTTAAAATTTTTCAACATTGTGCCCCTTTAAATAGGTTTATTTATTTCTCTCTGGCTAGGGGTAAAGGGTAAGTTTTTGCTTATCACGATTAGTTTCCCATATTTTTCAGAGATCCTAGCCAGTTAGCATCGACATTATCTCATAATTTGCAAGATTAAAGTGATACTTCTATCCTCCTACCCCTAAAAACTACTTTTTGATATCTCACAGTTTTATGTTATGTTTAAAACTTAAATAAGCAAATTCATTTTGTCTCAAGTAAATGTAACAGTTTGTCTCTGTGTCTCAGAGTGCTCAAATATATGAACTATTGACCTTTTTTATCCATCTTCTCTTGGCAGTGGGCTCAAACACAAGTAATCCAGCGGAGATTTGGGCACAGGCGGAGCCACCATAGACTGTAATAGGAATTACGGCTATAGAGATGCACAGAGCGACTTTGGTGCCATCAGAAGACAGAGCTGAATTTACATTTAAAACACTGTAATTCGGCCGCCACCAATAGCTGGAAGCCAAATTGCATAATTCCCCACTATCCACGTGGACCTAGAGGGGGAATAGTATTTAGCGCGGCCGGGAATTGTGCAGCAGCAGGATCAGATATATACCGGCTGTATCCTGCACCCAAGTCTCCCGGCAGCCAGTTATCTCGTATGCCACTGGGCTTTCTAGAGCAAAGTATTTTATGGCTGTAATTCCTAATCAGTAGTCCCACTGGGTCCGGACTGGAGAAAAACTATCAGTTGCATAGTAGAATATTAACTCTTTCAGGCAGAGAAAGAAGAAAACCATCACAGCATATTTGAGCGCTATGCACTGTACATACACATGTCTATCATCATGTGAAATGCCACTTAAGATTCCCTTTAAACAGCAGGAATGTCTGGGGAGATGGTCTTCTGGAATCTCACATACACCCAAAGTGCGCACTTGAATTGTGCTAATTGTCCATTTATTTGTGTCATTGCATGCATTTTTATGTAATTTTATGCAATGTGTTTGTATTTGTAATTGCTTTTGTTTACTTTTATGGATGTACCCATTATCAGTGTTCAGAGTTTTTTAGCGCTTTGTGTTAATGATTTTAGGCACTTGATTTGGCCTGAGGAAATGGGCAGAGACCAACAAAACGCGTTGCCAGTGCTATTACAGTTCACATTTATATGAATTTGTCTTCATTGAGGTTAACCACCTCAAAATGAAGCCGGAAGAAGATGGAAGCTTGGAAGAAAACCTCCCTACCGCTTGGCTGCAATTGAAGATGGAAGCCGGGGTAAGTTCTAACCCTCCCTCCCCAGCCCGGCTGCTGTACCCTCCCTAACTTGGCCCAGTTCATGTCCCCACATCCCCCAGACCCCCACCCCCAGTGGATTTTTCTGCTTAAAGGTCCATTTCTTCACTAGTGTGAAGAAACGTTTCATTCTCCCATCGCACCCAATGCAGGGCTTCATCTTCCGTTTCCGGTCCATTGGGTCTTAGCGGTTCAGAAAAATTGATCCTGCAGTAAACCTGCGGTCCGTTCAATGGATCATGCGGAACAGATGGATCCTTAGGTTAACATTGGATCCATTCGCATCAGTTCCGTTTGTATAGTATCCGCTCTGAACCGCAAAAGGACCGTTTAACGCAGGTGTGAACCAGGCCTAACATATTAGAGAGTTAATGGCTGCACGTGGGAGATTTGTGCTGCACTTGGGGACTAGGAGGAGTTAATAGCTACAATACTTTATGCAGTGTCGCCATCAAACCATCCTGCTCCCCAAGTGCAGCAATTAACTTTGAGTCATTAAAAAAATTCCTGCTCAAGAGGGTCAAATATTGCGGTTGACACACATAAGGTCGACTTATATATTGATATACAGTGTATAAATTAAGTAGTAGAATATCAGTAATTTTTCCAATATTCTACTATTGGCTATTTCCTGCGCCCTTTTCATTGGGCGCTTTATTAACTGTATGCATGAAAACAGCCTTAGGGCTGGTTCAGACGGACGCTTGCGGAGCGTTCACCGCAAGCGTTCGGACCGTCGCGGTAAACGCTCCCATTCAAGTGAATGGGAGCGTTTACACCGAGCTTTTGCGCGCTTTTACCCGAACGCGGCGTTTGGGTCCCGATTTTCGCGAGCGTTCGGGCTGCCCCTGGAAGCAACATGTAGCTTCCAGGGAGCGGCCAACCGCGACGGCTAATGTTCCCCTACGGGGAAAAAAAACGCGACCGCATCACGACGCGACCGAAGGCTACTGAAAGCCTGACCGCGCAGCCGCCGCAACGCCCCCAGACGCGACGCCACACAGACGTCCGTCTGAACCAGCCCTTAGGCCACAATATTTATGCTCAGTAAACATTCATGAATAGTTCAACGGACAGTGATGGTGCTACAGAAGTCAGCTGTATGTAGCTCTAGATGCGGTTATTACATTTTAATTAGTTTTTGCAGAAATAATTAGAATACATAAATCAAGTGTTCATAAACAATATCTAAAAAGGATTTCCGCTTTTATACACAGATTACTACATGCTGCAAATGAATCTCTTAGGTGGTCGGGTTTTAAAATGTGGTAACTCCAGTTAATGAAGCCACTAGTTTCTTTTGTAATTGCACGATTTCCTGCAGAACTGTTATATTTTTATCTTCACACATATTACGTTTCTTTTATCAAATATACTATATACCAACTTTCCCAGGATGGAACAAATGTATCTGAGTATTTGTTTAGCTGATTATTTATGCTGTTTTGTGGACAGTTCTGACATAAGTCACAAATGCTACTGCATTCAGTAAGTGCCACTTGTGCTGAGAGAATATAGAGAATACAATATAAAGCACAATATGATATTGATAAGTAGTAAATATAACTTTCCAACCTGGGAACTCAAGTCAATAGTGATGTCTGTGTATAGTCAGGGACTCTTTAGACAGGCACACATACTTCAAGCAGTTAATTTGACTGCAGTGTTTTTTTCGGTGCTGCCACAGAGCCAATGTAAATTAGAGGGGTATATCTGGGCGACAGATTCCAGTTTAAACTCTGTATCTGACAGCTCGTGCTGAGTTATATATTTCTTTTGTCATAATTTCATTTTTTGGGCCATATGTCAAGCTGCGATCTTAACTGGCAGATCAGATGTATGGCACTGGTGTGGAAGATAATGGAAGATGAACATCAGTTATGGGTAGATATAATTTTAGGAGGGGGAATGCTAGGAGATAAAATGGGGGATGATAAATTTAACAGCTAGGGCTATGCTTGAGAAGTTAGGATTAGGTGTCAGAAAGGCATTATACTATGCCAGTGATCTGCAAACTTGGCGCTCCAGCTGTTAAAGTGAACCTCCGGACTAAAAATCGACTCAGCAGCACTGAAAAGGCTTTGTGTTTCTTTAACAGTTTTACAACATCAGAACTTTTTTTCTCTTATACAAGCCTTATTTTTAGCTGCACAGAAGAAAACTGCCCAGGCTTTTTTCCCCTGATGATGTGCAAAGCATGATGGGATTTCTGATTTTGTTGTTCTCGTTCTGCTGTTTTGGTGCAATTTTTTTTTTTACATTTTGAATTTGACATTTGAAGCCTAGCGTGTGCAGCTGGGAGGGGTAATCAGGACACAAGATAGTTGGAACTGTGTCTCCTGCTCCTTGTCACCTCCTTTCAACCAAAAGATGGCTGCCCCCATGACAAAGATGGCAGCCCCCATGCATCACAAATATTTGCCTGTTCTTTTAAAACATGGTGGGTAAGAAATTATATTACCTATCTATTCTAATTAACATAACTAATGTAACTTGATGACAGTATGTTTGTTTAGGCTGAAGTTCCCCTTTAAGGAACTACAGGGAGTGCAGAATTATTAGGCAAATGAGTATTTTGACCACATCATCCTCTTTATGCATGTTGTCTTACTCCAAGCTGTATTGGCTCGAAAGCCTACTACCAATTAATCATATTAGGTGATGTGCATCTCTGTAATGAGAAGGGGTGTGGTCTAATGACATCAACACCCTATATCAGGTGTGCATAATTATTAGGCAACTTCCTTTCCTTTGGCAAAATGGGTCAAAAGAAGGACTTGACAGGCTCAGAAAAGTCAAAAATAGTGTGATATCTTGCAGAGGGATGCAGCACTCTTAGAATTGCAAAGCTTCTGAAGTGTGACCATCGAACAATCAAGCGTTTCAAAATAGTCAATAGGGTCGCAAGAAGCATGTGGAAAAACCAAGGCGCAAAATAACTGCCCATGAACTGAGAAAAGTCAAGCGTGCAGCTGCCAAGATGCCACTTGCCACCAGTTTGGCCATATTTCAGAGCTGCAACATCACTGGAGTGCCCAAAAGCACAAGGGGTGCAATACTCAGAAACATGGCCAAGGTAAGAAAGGCTGAAAGACGACCACCACTGAACAAGACACACAAGCTGAAACGTCAAGACTGGGCCAAGAAATATCTCAAGACTGATTTTTCTAAGTTTTTATGTACTGATGAAATGAGAGTGAGTCTTGATGGGCCAGATGGATGGGCCCGTGGCTGGATTGGTAAAGGGCAGAGAGCTCCAGTCCGACTCAGACGCCAGTAAGGTGGAGGTGGAGTACTGGTTTGGGCTGGTATCATCAAAGATGAGCTTGTGGGGCCTTTTCGGGTTGAGGATGGAGTCAAGCTCAACTCCCAGTCCTACTGCCAGTTTCTGGAAGACACCTTCAAGCAGTGGTACAGGAAGAAGTCTGCATCCTTCAAGAAAAACATGATTTTCATGCAGGACAATGCTCCATCACACGTGTCCAAGTACTCCACAGCGTGGCTGGCAAGAAAGGGTATAAAAGAAGAAAAACTAATAACATGGTCTCCTTGTTCACCTGATCTGAACCCCATTGAGAACCTGTGGTCCATCATAAAATGTGAGATTTACAAGGAGGGAAAGCAGTACACCTCTCTGAACAGTGTCTGGGAGGCTGTGGTTGCTGCTGCACGCAATGTTAATGGTGAACAGATCAAAACACTGACAGAATCCATGGATGGCAGGCTTTTGAGTGTCCTTGCAAAGAAATTGGCTATATTGGTCACTGATTTGTTTTTGTTTTGTTTTTGAATGTCAGAAATGTATATTCGTGAATGTTGAGATGTTATATTGGTTTCACTGGTAAAAAATAAATAATTGAAATGGGTATATATTTGTTTTTTGTTAAGTTGCCTAATAATTATGCACAGTAATAGTCACCTGCACACACAGATATCCTCCTAAAATAGCTAAAACTAAAAACAAACTAAAAACTACTTTCAAAAATATTCACCTTTGATATTAACAAGTTTTTTGGGTTCATTGAGAACATGGTTGTTGCTCAATAATAAAATTAATAATTCTGCACTCCCTGTACAAGTCCCGCAATGCACTGCAGGAGTCTGACAGCCACAGGAATGATTCACAAAGGCAAATGCATTGTGGGACTTGTAGTTCCTTAACAGCTGGAGAGTCAAGTTTGCAGATCACTGTACTATGCCGACAATAACAATAATTGAAGGATTGTTACAAAGCGGATATTAGGATATTCACCTGCCACTTTCTGCCCGCTGGTGGCAGTATTCACTTTTGCAGCCTTGGACTTCCACGACCCATCAGCAGGTGGCCCCATCCTTTTTCAAGTGGTGATCTTGTACCATACTTCATTGAAAACCTGTGATACAGTATCTATCTATCTATCTATCTATCTATCTATCTATCTATCTATCTATCTATCTATCCATCAGCCAGTACCGGGATTCTGGCCATTTTGGGATCTGAGAGGCCAACTTGCAAAGTTGCCACTTACTGTGGCCAATATGCAAACAGTGTTACATTTATATTTTGGCCTTTGGCCGGCAAGAACGTGAGATGACAGGACCTAAGTGGCCAAAACCAGAAGAAAGGCTAACAGCACAATTTCATTGGCAGCATCTACATTCCCGGGCTCTTCCCCTGTCCCTGGGTCCTCTCACCTCTGTCTCCAGGGAGAACATACAGTATATAAAGGACAGCCCATCCAGTCAGCCTGGATTCTCTCTCCCTGCTGCATGTGTTTAGGCATCTATACTTTTACTGTAGCTTGGGTTGCCGGTATTTGCTGCCGTATGAAAACATTACCCATTTGGCAGTGTATAGATGTGACACAGGTGGCAATACAAGCTTGAGACCACACACTCGCACAGCAGGGAGGGAGAAAAAGTACAGGCATGCTGGATGGACAGCACTGTATATTTCCTCCCTGAAAAGTGAAAGGACATGGGGTAAGGCACAAAGGGAGGAGTCAGGGAATGCAGATTCCACTGCTGAAACATACAGTATGTGGTTTGCTACGCCACTGCTGTGCTGCACAAAAGCCTTTATTCGGGTCATGGCCTGCCAAAGTCAAGGGTTTTTTTAACTGACCCAATCAGTTGGCGATTTTGTCTATTGGCCACCAAGATCCCAAAGAGGCCAACATCGGGATCTGCCCATAATACATATACAGTATATAAAAGACACAAAACATACAGCTGAAAATAAACACACATGAACTGATCACCAACTGATCACATTTTTGAAGATATTAGTATATTCATTTTGGTTGGTCTGGAGATCTGTAGGTAATAGATACAATCCACAATCCAAATGCAAATTAATCCAACTTAGTCTGATACTTTGGGAGAGTATAAGGGTACAATAACTGTAAATTAATACAGAGGCTGCCATCTGACTGCTATATTAATAAAAAAAAAAAAAAAAAAAAAACAGTCAACTGACTATCATGCCAACCTTTTTGCTTCAGAAGTTTTTTGAGTCACACCTGCAACAAGCCTGCAACCCAAGGAGCCACAGTTGGATGTAGAGATCTAACCACAATGGGGCCCCATGGACCACCAGAGCCCCTCCTTCAACTGCTTTATTAGCTCTTCACTGTTGTATCACGTCACAGCCCGCCTCCTCTCTCTGCAGAGTTTACCCGTTTGTGGGTAGCATTTCATTTCTAGGGGAGCCCCATAGTAAGTGTGTTTGTATAGGTCACTAGCGATCTCTTCTGCCCGGGGAGGATCGTCTGTGGTCTATAGGAAAAAGTGAGACTGGGAGCCCTTATGGTGCAGTAACTTTAGATATAGTTATGAGAGCAGTAAGTATAGAAGATATAGGGCTTGATTCAGTAAGCAGTGCTAACTGTTAGCACGCTTCTGAAAAGGTCATTATCACGCCTAAACTCAGTTTGGGCGTGTTAAACTAAGATCGCGCGCAAAAACACGTGCGCAAACCTTTGCGCGCGCATAGCGCGGTGCGCGCAAAGTGCCCATTCACATGTGTGCGACGTTTTGCGCGCACCGGACGTAACGCGCGCAAAGATTTACGCGCGGGACTTTGCGCGCAATCTGATTTTAGAATCGGTGCTAACCTACTTAGCACCCTGGTTAACTCACCTTAAGTCTTTAGGCGTGCTAAGTAGGTTAGCACCGTTTACTGAATCAAGCCCTTATACTCACAAAGGTGGGTTGCGACTCTGCAACCACTTATAAGTGCATGCGGAAAGAAAGCATTTCTTTTCCGCTCGGTATCCCGAAACCCTCTGGAACTGGGTGGTCGCTCTTCTCCTCTAGTCCTGTCCACTGGTGGTACAAGCCTCTCAGTGGTCGGGAAGTCATCTCAAAGAGGTGTAGGGGTACAATAAAGTAAACACGTCGGTGGAGGCGCCCAAGTATTAATATTATTATGTATAATAATGATATTGAAGGAGGCCTCTTACCTCCAAAGAAGACTCACATAGATGGAAAATAGGAGTCTTTTATTAAAAGAGAAAAAGGTTACACTGTAGAAAAGGCGTTTCACGGGGCTCAGCCCGCTTCCTCAGGTCAATACAACAGAAAACCTAACAGCCGTGCGGTGCGGGGCGCATAGAACCTATCTTTGGAGGTAAGAGACCTCCTTCAATATAATTATAATACAAAATAATATTAACACTTGGGCGCCTCCACCGACGTGCTTACTTTACCATTATAATAAGAATCCACTGAGCTGTAGTGCTGAGCGCAAATAGTTAATCTGTATGTAGCAGGAGAGATGGGTGGGGTTAATTTTGTGCTCAACTGTTAGAACTGTTGTCCGTCCAGAAAACGCCCACTCTCCTTGCAACTCCAAGTGAATGGATCCTGTGTCTGACTTTTTCAAATAGTATTTCTCTAGAATCACTGCATCAAATATTAAAAGTGTGTGCCTTAAAGGGAACCTGAACTGAGTAAAAGTATTTAAAATAAACACATGAGGTAACTTCAAATGAACATTACATAGTTCCCTTGCCATCAGTTCATCTCAGAAGCTCACCATTTTTTTCTGACAATAATCCTTTCCCAGTTCTGACAACATTTTGTCAGAACTGAAATGTATTAGTTGCTGTCAGTTATATATCAGTTTCTGTCAGTTATAGCTGAGAGGACAACTGATGTGCGAGGTAATGTCCATGTTTCCCTATGGCTTAAAGGGAACCTGAAGCGAGTCATTTTTAAAAAATAAACACATGACATAGCTGCAAATGAATATTACATACTAACCTCACCGTCATTTTCTTTCAGAAGCTCACCATCCAGTTCTGACAATATTTTGTCAGAACTGAAATATACCAGTTGGCGTCAGTTATATATCAGCAGCTGTCAGTTACAATTGAATGTGCAAGGTAATGTCCATGTTTCCCATTGGGTCAAGTGGGCAATATTATAGTTTAACATTGTGCTGACCAGGAAGCGGTTACGGAGTAATGGCCATTTTTAAAATGGAGGACAGAGAATTCCATTGATCACTGTGGTCAAACAGGATGCAGGAGATGAAAAAGAGATTGAGAAGTAGACTGCACAGGAGGTAAGTATAACCTGTGTATGGTTACTTTGACTTTTTATTTTCAGTTCAGATTCTCTTTTAGTGGGCGATGTTACAGTTTAACAGTATGCTGACCAGAAAGCGGTTATGGGGTAATGGCCATTTGCAAAATGGAGGACAGAGAATTCCATTGGTCACAGTGAACAAACAGGACGCAGGAGAGGAGAAAGATTGTTATAAGTTTATTCTGACTTTTAGGGTGTAGTCCCCTGTTCATCTTTACTAGCAATGAAAAAATCTGGTATGGGTGTGCTAGGACTAATTTCACCTTTTTCATAATTTTTTTTGATCTATGGGAACAGGAACTAGCAGGCCAAAACTTGGTCCCAGACTGATCAGATTCACAAAGTGAACAATTATTATGTAACTGATAATTTTATTTACCACTTAATTAGTAATTAACTTTCTGAATCTGATTATCCCAGCTGTTTAGCCACTGGGTGTGCGCTAATAATTACAAATACTGCCAGATCACCTTATCTGGCTCAGCCCAACGCTACTGTACTCCCTCTTAAGCCCCTCCTGCTCCCCAGTGCGCTATGCCTCATCCCTCCTTACCCTCCACTGTAACAGAATGCTTTGCCAGCCTGCAGGTTAGGTATGCATCCGTACAGACTCATGCACAAATTGTAAACCGAGGCATTAAAGAGAATCTGTATTGTTAAAATCGCACAAAAGTAAACATACCAGTGCGTTAGGGGACACCTCCTATTACCCTCTGACACAATTTCGCCGCTCCCCGCCGCATTAAAAGTGGTTAAAAACAGTTTTTAAAAGTTTGTTTATAAACAAACAAAATGGCCACCAAAACAGGAAGTACGGTAGGTTGATGTACAGTATGTCCACACATAGAAAATACATCCATACATAAGCAGGCTGTATACAGCCTTCCTTTTGAATCTCAAGAGATCATTTGTGTGTTTCTTTCCCCCTGTTTCTTCCTGCAGAGTGCAGACAGCTCTGCCTGTATGTAATTCCTCAGTATGTGAAAGCCCAGCCAGCTCAGAGGAGGATTTATCCAGCTTGTAAAAGATGAAAGAAGAGAGAAGCTGCACTAATCTAAATAACGCGTACGTTAAAAAGGGGCGCTGGGAAAAAAGGGCGCCGGGTTTTTAACGATAAGCATGGATAACGTTTAAAAATGTATTGTACTGTATTTCGTTTAAAATTAATGTTTTTTAAAGTTATAAATCATTAAATAATGTGCATTAAATCGGCAATTGTAAAAACGTTAATCTTTCGTTTAAATACTGAAACGTATAATAACGTTTAAAAAAAAAATTACTAAGTAACCCTCCCTGTACCTACCCCTAACCCCTAGACCCCCCTGTTGATGCCTAAACCTAAGACCCCCCCTGTTGGTGCCTAAGTAACCCTCCCTGTACCTACCCCTAACCCCTAGACCCCCCTGTTAGTGCCTAAACCTAAGACCCCCCTGTTGGTGCCTAAACCTAAGACCCCCCTGTTAGTGCCTAAACCTAAGACCCCCCTGTTGGTGCCTAAACCTAAGACCCCCCTGTTGGTGCCTAAACCTAAGACCCCCTGTTGGTGCCTAAACCTAAGACCCCCCTGTTGGTGCCTAAACCTAAGACCCCCCTGTTGGTGCCTAAACCTAAGACCCCCCTTTTGGTGCCTAAACCTAAGACCCCCTGTTGGTGCCTAAACCTAAGACCCCCCTGTTGGTGCCTAAACCTAAGACCCCCCTGTTGGTGCCTAAACCTAAGACCCCCCCTGTTGGTTTTTTCGTTTAAAAATAATGTAAAAAAAAAAAAATGTACTGTTTTTCGTTTAAAAATAATGTTTGAAAAAAAATATTGCACTGTTTTTCGTTTAAAAATAATATTTAAACATGTATAAATCATTAAATAATGTGTAATCATGAGAAGCAGTAATAAAACATTAAGTCTCCGGGCGCCGCTTTTAAAACGTTATTTTTCTCCGGCGCCCTTTTTTCCTATCGGGCGCCCATTAAACGATATTTATTATAGGAGTGAATGGCGGCGCCCGATTTGTCCACTAGCCTCAGGCGCCCGAATTTACTGTTACCCTAAATAACACACAGGCGGTGTGCAGAGAGGGGCCTGGAGGGGGAGATGCATCACAGAACCACAACACTGAAGAACTTGGCAGCCTTCCAGACACAGGCTGACAAGTCTGACAGGAGAGAGATAAGTTGATTTATTACAGAGACTGTGATAGCAGAAAGTGCTGCAGCAAGCCAGAACACATTAGAATAGCTTTTGGAACTTGTAGGATGATAAAAAACAGGATGCAATTTTTGTTACGGAGTCTCTTTAAGTCACAATCTCTGCTAGGTGACCGTTATCTTAAGTGTATACTGTATGTAGCTTTACACTGATCCCAAATGATTAACATGGTGTTTAAGCAACTGACATTTATTTTAAAAGAGACTTTAGATGGTACCAGGCATGTATTCTTCAAGTGAGGTTTCCTTTAACTGAAGATGAATTAGCTGATAGCCTATGCAAATATCCTCAAAACAGGAAATAGAAATGTAGAGGCTCATCACAAATGAGAACCTTGATCAGTTACCCAGCAGCTCATACATGTACACAGCTGCCAGTTAATTGATGCACATTTCCATTTCTTGTTATGGCACTGAAAGAAGAACTCCAGTGGAAATAATGTAATAAAAAAAATGCTTCATTTTTACAATAATTATGTATAAATGATTTAGTAAGTGTTTGCCTGTGGTAAAATCTTTCCTTTCCCTGATTTACATTCTGAATTTACCACATGGTGACATTTTTATTGCTGGCAGGTGATGTCAGTTGAAGGAGATGCTGATTGCTTTGTTGGCAGTTGGAAATAGCTGTAAACAGCTGTTATTTCCCACAATGCAACAAGGCTCTAACAGTGTGATGTCAGAACCATGGTCCTGACATCACACTGTGGGAGGGGTTTCACCACAATATCAGCCATACAGAGCCCACTGATCCGGTTGTGAAAAGGAAAATATTTCTCATGGGAAAGGGGGTATCAGCTACTGATTGGGGTGAAGTTAAATTCTTGGTTACGGTTTCTCTTTAAGGATTGAATAAACATTTCTCATGAATCTATTGCTACAAATGACAGAGAAATGTATAGTAAGTACACAATGATGTCACCTCACTTCCTGTTTCAGAGGCAGGAAGCTTTGGGAGGGAAAAGGAAGAGCAACTTTGATAGCTGTCACAAGACAAATGCCTGATTGGGAAACTTATCTCTCATTCCTGTTCTGGCAACAAACTTTGAAATCTTATTTCCTATACGAACTGTAGCATGGACAGGGAGGAAAAAGAAAACCTCCCTCAGTATGGACACAGACAACAATGAAAACCCTGACAAAGGTTTTAACTTTCTCCATATTACGCAAAACAAAGATACATTTCGTGCCTTGATTTATACTTCAAAGCACTTCAACGCAGGAAGCAGAGCCTGCAAATATGGCTGCCACCATATACATACAGTATAATTACAAGCTGTACACAGATACAGAGTTTTTAAAGCATTCAAAATAGATTATTTACATCGAGATCACTTTCTCACATTTATCTAAAAAGAATGAAAAGACTTAAAGCAATATGTATTCTATCCAGGCTGATGGGGAAGAGAGTTGTAGTCGTACTCTGATGAAAGTTTGCTTTTACTCAGGCTTTATGTACAAGGACCTTCAACAAAGAGTCCTACAGACTTCCCTGCAATGGGTGAATGCCGCCTCAGTGATTATTACATACAATGTAGCATAATGTAGCATGATTAGCAAGTTTCTCTGTCTAAATCCCTTATGATTTACCATGTTCTCTGAAAAAAAACAACATTACACAGCAGGTGTTTCTATTGCACCAGCAATCTGTATTTCCATGAATCTAATTTCATAGAAAGATATGAAGTGTGTGCCGGTTAGCTCATAATACACTTTTTAGCATTGAATTCCAACGTTTTAATAACAGCCGATGACTTTGATCTTTGCTTACCTTACAACATATAAATCCAATCCAGGTAAGCTCCTATCTGTCGTCTCATCTCACCTGGAGCTGCTAGGGGTAGCCACACCTGCCTTTCAAATGATGTCAGTCTCAAAATAAACATCTTCATCAAATATATGTGAGAGTTAAGCTGGCAGATCATGTTCTACTGGAGCACGCATTATAAAAAAAGAAAAAAATTCCATAGCAACAAAGATGACAGCATGACAACCAATGTTACTACTGCACAAGCATTAAAAAATATACTCTCAATAATACTCCCACACAGAATTACTTAAATTACATCAAGAAGCAGAACATGAAATGCATTGTGAAAGATGTTTGGGTATTCTTTAAATTAAGGCTACTTTCACAAACACAAGGGAGAGGTTATTAAACATGGCTGATTTGTGTGATATGATGTTCACTGTAGTAGATGTACACAGTACATTACTATGACGACCAGATACAGGAGGCAGCCATGAAGTATAGTAGAATATGCAGTTACGGTGCACCTGCTAGACTATGTTCTCAAAGCGTCACATGAATGTCAGGGCACATATTAAGACAAATCCACCCTGTATATAAAGCAACAGCCAGTGCAAGAGTGAGCATGTGACTTTCAAAAAGCTTCTGTACATCTATTCATCCTTAAAGTGAACCTCCAGACTAAAAATCTACTCAGCAGCACTAAAAAGGCTTGGTGCTTCTTTAATAGGTTCACAGCATCAGAACTTTGTTTTTCATACCCAAGCCTAATTTTTAGCTTCTTAAAAGCTAAGCTCCGCCCCATCAAAGAAAACTGCCCGGGCATTTTCCCCCTGATACTATGCAAAGCATGATGGGATTTCTGATGTTTTTGTTCTCATTGCCTAGCACCTGGGAAGGTGATCAAGACACAGGACAGTTGGAACTGTGTCTCATTCTCCCTGTCACCTCCTTTCAACCAAAAGATGGCTGCCCCTATGAAATCACAAACATTTGCCTGTTCTTTTTAAACAGGTCATTGGTTGACTGGGGCTCAAATTCACAAAAGGGGGTGGAGTCACAAGCAGCCAATCAAATTTGCTTGATAAACTGCTTCCATTCTCACATTATTGATGCTAAGGACCCCAAAGCTCACAAACTTGGCCATTGAGGGACTATGTGTCAATGTTAGAAATGGTGGGCAGAGCCAAAAAAATATTTTTCATTGGGAAAATGTCAACTGCAGCAATTCTTACACTGTTAATGGCAGGGTTCTCCAACTTGGCACAGTTGGTCACTGCGTGACTGGGATTAATATTCAGAAAAGTGGGTGGAGCCTACAATTGCCAATCAAAATGCACCTATTGATTTTCAAGGGTAATTTATAAATAAATTGCTGCTATTCTAACACTCTTAATTGCAGAGGCCTCAAACCTGGTAAACTTGGTCATTGGGTGACTGGGGTTCAGATTCAGAAAAGGGGCAGAACAACAAACAGTCAGATTTTTCAATTTCAATGGGAAAATTTAAATTATTGATGCCAAGGTCACTGAGTGACTGTGTCAAGGTTATGAAAAGTGGGCGGTGCCAAATGCAAAATACACACCTAGGCCAAGCCAGGTCTTCTGCTAGTTATATATATTATTATAATTAAGATCCACACACATAGGTGCTGGGCATTGCTTTAAAAGGCACAACCACTGGCCTTGCATAGTATACACAATCATCTGAGGCTGGATGCACACATAGTAGAAACGCCAGAGTTGCATACAATGCTGCGTTTTTGCTGCTAATAGAAGTCTATGGGCCGCAGGAAAAAATGCATATAAAAATGCATATGTGTTTTCTATGCATTTTCAAAACTGCGTTTTTAAAAACGCTGGTTTTGTTGCAGATTATGCAGGAACGTTGCCAAAGCGCACATAATGAAAGTCAATGGGAACGCAATGGTATGTGCTTTTCATGCATTTTTATATGCGTTTATTTAAAAAAAATGTTTACTGTATTTTCACTTCTTGTCGTCTTCCAAGTCATTTTCATAAATGGAAATATGAAAACACATGGAAAACGCATACAAAACGCATATGCATTTTATATATGCAATCCCGCAAACTCATTAAACGCTCTGCAAAACGCATCACAAACGCACCAAAAATGCAGTAAAAACGCGCAAAAATCGCACACAACTAACATAAAACATGACCTAAAACACAACCTTTCACGCTATGTCATATGTGAACCCAGTAGGATGTTCATCTCATGTGTTCAATTCTTCTCTGAACTACAGGTGCGAGAAATCATCTTGCTCTCTAATGCTGGGTACACACTATGAGATTTTCTGGTCGATTTTCTGGTCGATTTACTGTCAGATCGATTATTTCCAACATGTCCGATTTGCTTTCCGATCGATTTCCGAGCATTTTCCGATAATCTCATAGTGTGTACCCAGCATTAAAGCAGAACTTCAGAGATTGTTAGAATACACACACCACAAAGCTCATAATCTATAGTGGTGCAACTTAAAGGAATACTATCGATGTATGCATTTATTTTTAAATGCTGTATGTTGTAGCACACATTAGGACAAGTACTAGGAGCAATTTCATTCCTCACACAGCTTTTCCTCTCAGCTGTAAAATCCTCCCTCAGTTTTGGATACAAAATGTATCTAAATACTGATGGCTCTCAGAGGGCTAGACCATGTCTCTGCACAGGGGAGTTGCTATCAACTCCTCAGTTCATAGTTTAATTATCGCCTTGCTGAAAGAATTGTTGATATATGGTGGTAAAGGGTTAAAGATTCTAGCAATGTGTGTTTATTATCTTTGCTTCTCTTGACTGATAAAGATACTAATAATGCTAATTGTAAACAGTGGTCTGCCCCTCTCAGCAGCTTGTAAAGTGGATGCAGCCTGGAGTGAATCATCACAAGCAGGCAGACAGTCTGAGTGTAAACACAGACTAGTGTTATAGCTAGTTATATTCCAGCAATATTCCAGCTCATTTAGTTACCTGTTACCACCTCAGATCAGCCTCTTTCTCCTTATGTCTCCTGCATGCTGTGAGTGACACAGTGACATATATATGTGAGCTGTGTGAGAAATAAATTTTTAAGCAGGGATAGAGGGAGAGAGACCTGGGTGAATAAATAAAGTGCCCCTAGCACTAGTGGTAATGTGTACACTAATATAGAGTATTAAAAAAAAGTTGTTTCAATCGATAGTATTCCTTTAAAGCAAACATTATGTCAGTTAAAAAGAAAAAAAAAAGTTACTTTCTTCAGTAGGGAGAAGCCTCTAAGAGTCGGTTCCCACTTGCCATAAAAACGTACCCGGTCGGTAAGCTTTTTGGAGTCGACAAATGCATCACAATGTTAAAAATATTGTTCGTCTTGTTTTGCAAATGAAAAATGGATCCTTGGATACGTTCCTGAAAACTAAGCGGAGAGTCTGAACTTGGCACTTTTTCCATAGAGTAGACTCCCACGGAGGCAATGAAAATCAATGCAAAAACGGAACTTCCATTCACACACAGAACATTGCACACAAATCGTATGCCAAAGCCAATTGCCTAAACTTCCTGCTTTTCCCCTCAGCATCCTCTTAGCAGACTTCCTGTTTACAAGCAGGGCTTGAGCAGGGCTTCAAACATGCTGACCAAGCAGTATTTTAGTAGTACATTAAACCTGAAAGGACAACTGAAGTGAGAGAAATATGGAGGCTGCCATATTTATTTCATGTTAAACAATACCAGTTGCCTGGCAGCCCTGCTGATCTATTTGGCTGCAGTAGTGTCTGAATAACACCAGAAACAAGCATGCAGCTAATCTCATCAGATCTGACAATGATGTCAGAAACCCCTGATTGGCTGCATGCTTGTTCAGGGTCTATGGCTAAACGCACTAGCTAGGCAACTGGTATTGCTTAAAGAGACACTGAAGCGAAAAAAAATAATATGATATAATGAATTGGTTGTGTACTATGAATAATTACTAGAAGATTAGCAGCAAAGAAAATATTCTCATACTTTTATTTTCAGGTATATAGTGTGTTTTCTAACATTGCATCATTCTATAATATGTGCAGATTACACAACACTCAGCATTCAAAATTATTCTTTCAGAGCAGTCTGTGAACTAATGACCTCTCCTCTGGAAGAGAATAAGTAAATATTTCAATAACACTTGAGATAATAAAAGTCAGATAACAGCCCTCTCCACGACTTTGAAAGTCGCAGAGCTTAATTGCTTTTTTGCATAGAGATAACAACTGGAGTTTCTTAACTCTTCCTGTACTGGAAACAGTTAGACGTACGTATCTGATCTTAATGTTTTATTTCTTAGCTGTACTACACATACAAATCATAATATCATAATTTTTTTTTCGTTTCAGTGTCTCTTTAAAGGAAATAAATATGTCAGTCTCCATATCCCTCTTACTTCTGGTTCCCTTCAAAACATGTGGTACATTAACATTAAATGTTACATTAAAAATAAAGCGGTACATTAAGGCCTCTTTCACAGTAGGACGTTGCGTTGCTGCAACGTTTAAGTCGCAACGCAAATTACAACGCAACTTAATGCCCCGTTATCGTCGCATACAGTAGAGCATACAGACAATTAAAAGGATGCTCCAAGTCATTAGTGAGCATGTGCAAACAACAGTCCAACGCAGCTAATAACATGTATAACGCACAGCATGCAGCACCTTCTAATAACGCTACACGTTACACGCATATGCAATGTGTACACTGTGAATGTCGCACAGACTTAGTATTGCACAGACTTAGAACACATTTTCTAACGTGCGAATTTAACGTCGCACTGTGAAAGAGGCATAAACAAGGCCATATGGGTAAATAATTGCTTGGTATACCAACCACTCCCAATGCCTTCCTATTGGTCATAAAAAGTACATTACCATATTTAAAATACCCCCCATGTTTTTACCATACAATAAAAGGTAGTTGAAACGTGTGCTACAAAAGCACAAATCTGTGGAAAACGGATCAGTTTAAAAAAAAAACTGATCTGTTTTAAATGGATCTGTTTGATCTGCTGCAAGCGTGAACCGGCCCTAAGGCTTGGTTCACATCTAAAAAGGTGTCCAGTCCTGTCAGTTTTTGACAGTTGGCATCAGTTTTGGATGTGTTTCCATGGGTGTGTTCATTCATAAAAGGTGTATATTTCCAGTCCGGTCAGGTAAACTTATGCAAAACTGACAGGACTGGGCCGGAAATGTGCAGATTTGTGTGTGAACCAAGCCTAAATGGTCCAGGGTTTTCCTCAGTCATCCTACACCCCTGCATAACCCGGCAATGTGCTGGGACTCTCTAAACAATCTTCGACAATGTCAACGATTGCTTGTGGTTGTGCTCCCATCTGTGTAGGGCACAGCCGCACTATGCAGGTGTAAGTAGCACAGGGCCACTCAGGCACAGCTTTTTTTTTTTCTTGCAAGAGTGGCTCTACTGCGCAGTACAGCCGTGCTTTTACACAGAGGGGAGCTCGGCCATGAAGATAAAGAGGGTCCTAGCCAGCAGTGAAAGGGTCGCAGAGTATCCGGGAAGCCAGGAATCGTGAGGCTTCCCTCTACTGATGTAGATAAGTAACCGTTTAAGTTACAGGTGTACTATAGGGCCTCTTTCCATGCAAGTAATTTGACACAGACACAGAACATTTATATCGCGCTTTTCTCCTGGCGGACTCAAAGCGCCAGAGCGGCAGCCACTAGGACGCGCTCTATAGGCAGTAGCAGTGTTAGGGAGTCTTGCCCAAGGTCTCCTACTGAATAGGTGCTGGCTTACTGAACAGGCAGAGCCGAGATTCGAACCCAGGTCTCCTGTGTCAGAGCCCTTAACACATTACACTATCCAGCCACCTATTCCATCAATAGGCTTGCCATCCGAATCACATGCCAGCGCAAGTCAGACAGTATGCTTGCATTTACCACCGCACACATCCAAATCCTTATAGCTGTGCATGCAACGGCTACAGGAGTTCGGATACATACTTGCATCACTGCAAGTTCCTATAGCTATATAGTATATTGCTGTATAATGGTATGTAGCCCCAATTTATCAGTGAGGTTTAGTCTAGGCAGTTTAGCTATGTGGAATTCTCCTCCCAGAACATTCTGGGACACCAGGAATATTTTCTACTGGCTTTGGAATTCTCAGAAACAAACATTCCACAGCCCTGCACCACGGAGGACTAAAGATAGCACCACCTGGGAGGAGGACTAAAGATAGCACCACCTGGGAGGAGGACTAAAGATAGCACCACCTGGGATGAACTTCAGAATGTAAATACGGGTGTAGAAACATTTTACAGTGGGCAGATAATTAGTAAAGATTTATAAATGAATACTGAAAAAAATAAGCTATCTTATTCGTTATTATTTTCACCACAGTTCCTCTAACAGAAAGTGGGTGCTTCTTATGTAAAAGGTTCTCTCAAGAATATATCACATACTGTAACAAAATTGAAATGTGTTTTCACACAAATTCTCAACTTGGCCAGAGCCAGTTTAAGCCACATGGGGGGCCCTGGGGCAAAAGTAACTTGGGGCCCCCCTACATTTCCCCCCCCAGCAAAGTTAGCCCCCGAACCGACTGCTGCCCCTCGTGGTCTCGCATAGACTTCTCCCATGGCCCCCGCACATTGTGTAGCTCAGCTGCCTTGTAATAACTCACCTGTATCAGCTGCTCCATCCTGTGCTCCATCCTGTGCTTGGCCTTCAGCCCTGCTGCCTGTGTCTCCTCCATCCGGCACATGTTACGTGTAAATAACATGCACAGGGTCATAGAGGCAGGCAGCGTGGCTGAAGAGGGAGCACAGGATGGAGCTGCTGCAGGGACAGGTAAGTTATTACAAGGCAGCTGGGTAGGGGTGTAACTACATCAGGCCCCTCTGCAGAGATTTGTTGGTGTACACCCACCTTGGACCAGAACAGAGACATACCAGCAGAATCAATCAGTAAAGAAATTAAGAGTGTCGCCCAAGAATGTCCCACAAAGCTACGTATGCCATGTTTCAACAAGCTATTCAGTCAACTATTCAGACATTTAAAAAAAAAATCACCAGGATTGCACTTTTATTTAGCTTTCCTGCATGACAAGAAGACACAGATACCCAGCACTAGGGGAAGAAGGAAACAAAGGTGAATGAGGGAGGGCTGGTGCACACCAAGAGGGCTTTTGAGCGTTTTTCAAATCGACAGTGATTTGAAAAGCGTTTGGCTAATCTTATGACGATGTTCTCACAGCAGCGTTGTGATTTTTTCAAAATCACAAACAGCATGTAGCATTTTTTGGAGAGATTCATTAAAAAAATCGCTCTGAAAATCATTTCACAAAATCGCACTCACAAATTACTAGCGATTGCTATTGTGATTTTGGTGTGCACTAGCCCAGAGAGAGGAAGAGTGGAGAGAAATTGAGAATAGCCTCTGATGAAGCAGAGCGCTCATCTGTATTGCAGTCTCACATCACACAGAGGCTACTTGCCTGTAATAGGACTCCTGTTCCTTCTGGTCTCTCACACAAGTCAGAAAGCAGCCCTCCTGGAGTCTAGGGACTGTCAAAAACATTTCTACTTGTACAACACCTTATCCACACATGCAGTCATAACATTAGGAAGAGACCGGACAGATTTTTGCTCACGGACCCTCCAGGCAAGCTCTGCATCATGCTGTGTATATTTATTAGCTTGCCTTCCCTCTAAGTGCACTTTTATCAGCTAGCCTAGTGTTTCAAATTGCCTAACAACAAACCTGAATACACCAGACCGGCCCTAAATCACTGAAAGGCGGCCTGGGGGAGATTGCCCCCCTTCCCCCCCGGCCAATGTGGACCTGCCTGCCACTGCAGCTGAGCATGCAGGCATATGGGAGCAGTCAGAAAGACCACCTGGGGGGCCTAGCAGAGGTCAGAGGCCCCGGGGCAATTGCCCCCTTTGCCTCTATGGTAGCGCCGGCTCTGACCTTGGCCTTTGTACCCCTTGACCTGCAAAATTATTTACCAAACTGATGATACTTCCAGGAAAAACCATTATGGGTCTGATGAATCTATATAACCATCAATTAAATTCGTGCCTTTTCTAAGAGCCCATTCTCACTTGCAAGCGCAAAACACTTGCGATTAGCGCTAATGTTTTGCACTGGGGAGACTACCACGATTAACGCAGTAAAATCACTGTACAGTTACGATATTTGAGCGATCATGATTAGAGCTTTTTTAGCATTGTAATCCTGATAGCTCTAAGATCACGAGAAAATGCTGCATGTAGCGCGTTTAGCTATCACCGCTAATCGCTGATCGTGGCTGTGAGATGACTGCCATATAGTTAATATTGTCACTTTCAAAAGTGCTAGGAGTCGCCGGCCATTCGCGGTAATCTCTCACTAATCGCCCCATTGTGAATGAGCCCTTAATGTTATGACTCTTATTAGTAGCCGTGTGGAGTCTACAGAAACAAGGCCAAGTGATAGAACTGGCAAATTGAGGTATCAGCATCTCTGTAAATAGACAGGAAACATACCGCCTGTAAAGTTTATTTTTGTGTGAAGAATTCCATTTCTCCAACCGCGAGTTTCAATAATCCATGTACAATACCAATAGGTGGAGCTTCCTGATGGATATTAAATTTCACGTGCTTTTTTCCCCCATATGCAAATTTTCACATCTCTTTATACACATTTTTATGCAAATTTTTGCATGCAACTAGTGTAACTGACATTTATTACTTGGGAAATGGATGCAGTGTCCGAAAAAATGCTGCATGCTGTCAGCTTTTTTCCTGAACTTAAACGCATATGGAAAAAAAATGCATAATACGGACACTAGCCCATTCACTTGCATGGCTGTGCGATCTACAAGTGCAGAGAAAATGCAAGAATTTGCATGATGTGGAAATGCAGACTTAAGGTGCGTACACACCTCTAACGGATGTCGCCCATCGGTGATCAGGACCTGATCCACTTGGGCGACATTGCTAGGCCAGGCTAAAGACATGCGTGTCCGCTGTGTAGCCGATGACGTACTGTGTTGCTATGTGGGGGGGCACAAGGGAGGGATGCTGAGAGGCACATGTGTGTCGTCACATGGCGTGCATGGGAGTGGTGCAAACAATAGGATTAGTGGGGGAATCGGCATCGCTGGGGGTTAGTAGATCCACTTGGCGAATCGCTCATGGGATGGGGGTCAGGGGTCATTATCGGCCGCCTCAGCCAACTTAAAGAGGAACTCCGGCCAAGAATTGAACTTTATCCCAATCAGTAGCTGATACCCCCTTTTACATGAGAAATCTATTCCTTTTCACAAACAGACCATCAGGGGGCGCTGTATGGCTGATATTGTGGTTAAACCCCTCCCACAAGAAACAAGAAAAGTACGTACTCTTGGCAGTTTCCGGTCTGTGAACTTTGCTGCATTGTGGGAAATAGCTGTTTACAGCTGTTTCCAACTGCCAAAAAAGCATGCAGCAGCTACATCACCTGCCAGCAGTAAAAATGTCACCATGTAATAAATGTCAGAATGTAAATCAGGGATTTAAAAGATTTTACAATGGACAAACACTGACTAAATAATTTGTACATAATTATTGTAAAAATGAAGCATGTTTTTTATTACATTATTTTCACTGGAGTTCCTCTTTAAGTCAAGCGTGTGTACAAGGCTTTAAACTTTGACCTAATAGAAAAGGGCTGCTAATTCACTACATATGTACAGTGGTGTGAAAAACTATTTGCCCCCTTCCTGATTTGTTATTCTTTTGCATGTTTGTCACACTTAAATGTTTCTGCTCATCAAAAACCGTTAGCTATTAGTCAAAGATAGCATAATTGAACACACAATGCAGTTTTAAATGATGGTTTTTATTATTTAGTGAGGAAAAAAACTCCAAATCTACATGGCCCTGTGTGAAAAAGTGATTATCCCCCTTGTTAAAAAATAACTTAACTGTGGTTTATCACACCTGAGTTAAATTTCTGTAGTCACCCCCAGGCCTGATTACTGCCACACCTGTTTCAATCAAGAAATCACTTAAATAGGTGCTATCTGACACAGAGAAGTAGACCAAAAGCATCTCAAAAGCTAGACACTATGCCAAGATCCAAAGAAATTCATGAACAAATGAGAACAAAAGTACTGTAATTGAGATCTATCAGTCTGGTGAAGGTTATAAAGCCATTTCTAAAGCTTTGGGACTCCAGCGAACCACAGTGAGAGCCATTATCCACAAATGGCAAAAACATGGAACAGTGATGAACCTTTCTCAGGAGTGGGCGGCCAACAAAATTACTCCAAGAGTGCAGAGAAAACTCATCCAAGAGGCCACAAAAGACCCCAGGACAACATCTAAAGAACTGCAGGCCTCACTTGCCTCAATTAAAGTCAGTGTTTACGACTCCACCATAAGAAAGAGACTGGGCAAAAACGGCCTGCATGGCAGATATCCAAGGCGCAAACCACTTTTAAGCAAAAAGAACATTAAGGCTCGTCTCAATTGTGCTAAAAAACATCTCAATGATTGCCAAGACTTTTGGGAAAATACCTTGTGGACCGACGAGACAAAAGTTGAACTTTTTGGAAGGTGCATGTCCCGTTACATCTGGCGTAGAAGTAACACAACATTTCAGCAAAAGAACATCATACCAACAGTAAAATATGGTGGTGGTAGTGTGATGGTCTGGGGTTGTTTTGCTGCTTCAAGACCTGGAAGGCTTGCTGTGATAGATGGAACCATGAATTCTACTGTCTTCCAAAAAATCCTGAAGGAGAATGTCCGGCCATCTGTTCGTCAACTCAAGCTGAAGCGATCTTGGGTGCTGCAGCAGGACAATGACCCAAAACACACCAGCAAATCCACCTCTGAATGGCTGAAGAAAAACAAAATGAAGACTTTGGAGAGGCCTAGTCAAAGTCCTGACCTGAATCCTAATGAGATGTTGTGGCATGACCTTAAAAAGGCGGTTCATGCTAGAAAACCCTCAAATAAAGCTGAATTACAACAATTCTGCAAAGATGAGTGGGCCAAAATTCCTCCAGAGCAATGTAAAAGACTCGTTGGAAGTTATCGCAAACGCTTGATTGCAGTTATTGCTGCTAAGGGTGGCCCAACCAGTTATTAGGTTCAGGGGGCAATTTCTTTTTCACACAGGGCCATGTAGGTTTTGAGTTTTTTTCCCAACTAAATAATAAAAACCATCATTTAAAACTGCATTTTGTGTTCAATTATGTTATCTCTGACTAACAGTTAACGGTGTTTGATGAGCAGAAACATTTAAGTGTGACAAACATGCAAAAGAATAAGAAATCAGGAAGGGGGCAAATAGTTTTTCACACCACTGTAAGTGTAACAAATTTACATAAAGATCCCTCTGAGCTACTGGGATTCACTGCACTACTATCATCTGGCTATTTGAATTCTACACTGAAAACACTGTCAGATGTGGTGTTAATTCATTTGCTTGAGTGTCAGTTTCAATAAAGGTCTGTATATCTTACAGTTGACTTTATGTTAACTGGCAGGACTACATGCAGTTGAGTGACTTCCTTAGTAGTATTTTTTCTGCAGAAAATGTCTTTGACTTCCTTTACTTCAAAATTTACATCATGACATTTAAAATGAAGGATAACTAGATACTCAGGTAGAAGCTGATCTCCTTTTCCCTTACATCCTATACAATATTGATGACAGCTCATGGTATCTTGCTGAGAAAGCTTGTGGCCTTAGCAACATGCTGTAAGCCTGCTCATTCCAATAATAATATTACAAATAATATTTTCATTGTTTAGTCTTCTACATGCATTTAATCCAGCTGCTTAGAAATTTAAAGTGACATTCCAGACAGAAATAAACATATCAGTAGCCATTTATGGTTTGAATCTAATAAAAACATGCATTGCTGGGAAATACCTTATTTTGGCAAAGACATGTGGCGGATATGTAACTGCTCCAAGCAATTGTCTGCAAGCCCCGGGGATCCATAGAGCAGAACTCCTAGAAAGGATGCAGACCGCCCCCCCCCCCCCCCCCTCCTTTGCTCACATTGTAGAGATTAATGAGGCAATATATTGCTAGTCCGTGGTGCAGTGACTTTCATTCACAGTCAGACAATGAGATCACCACCACTTTTAAAGGGGCACTATTGCTAATTTCTTCTTTTTTAGACCCTTTAACATACATGTCTTTTTGGAGTAATGTTATTGCACAGTATATAGTCTAATATAAATGTAATTTTTCACTGCCAATAATAATTTATAGCCAGGCAATCATGTCAGTAGCTTTACCTTACCGACGCCAATGCAGACTATTCCATTGTATAGTAGGGAGGCATCTGTTATTGATGGTAGAGCTGCCGTTATTTGCCTCCTCTCTGGCCAGCTCATTTACCTTGTTCCACCTTGTAACTGCACTAATGTGTAGTTACTCAGCTCACAGCAGCCGCCGTAAAGCGTAGGACGCAGCCTCCACCGTACAGCGCTGACTGTGTTCGCTGTGTGTTGATACGCTGCCCGGCCGCCAAGGACTGCGCAGTTCAGAAGCCGGTCGGGTTGCCATAGAAACGGCCAACAATAGGTGTCCGTTTCATTGCCAACTTAGTGAAAGGGGTCCTTGGTGGCCGGGCAGCGTATCAACACACAGCGCTCACAGTCAGCGTTGTACGGTGGAGGCTGTGTCCTACGCTTTACGGCGGCTGCTGTGAGCTGAGTAACTACACATTAGTGCAGTTACAAGCTGGAACAAGGTAAATGAGCTGCCCAGAGAGGAGGCAAATAACGGCAGCTCTACCATCAATAACAGATGCCTTCCTACTATACAATGGAATAGTCTGCATTGGCGTTGGAAAGGTAAAGCTACTGACGTGACTGCCTGGCTATAAATTATTGGCAGTGAACAATTACATTTATATTAGAATATATACTATGCAATAACCTTACTCCAAAAAGACATATGTATGTTAAAGGGTCTAATAAAGATGACATTAGCAATAGTGCCCCTTTAACCTCCCCGGCGTTCTATTGAGATCGCCAGGGAGGCTGCGGGAGGGTTTTTTTTTAATTAAAAAAAAACTATTTCATGCAGCCAACTGAAAGTTGGCTGCATGAAAGCCCACTAGAGGGCGCTCCGGAGGCGTTCTTCCGATCGCCTCCGGCGCCCAGAATAAACAAGGAAGGCCGCAATGAGCAGCCTTCCTTGTTTGGCTTTCCTCGTCACCATGGCGACGAGCGGAGTGACGTCATGGACATCAGCCGACGTCCTGACGTCAGCCGCCTCCGATCCAGCCCTTAGCGCTGGCCGGAACTATTTGTTCCGGCTGCGCAGGGCTTAGGCGGCTGGGGGGACCATCTTTCGCCGCTGCTAGCGGCGGATCGCCGCAGAGCGGCGGCGATCAGGCAGCACACGCGGCTGGCAAAGTGCCGGCTGCTTGTGCTGCTTTTTATTTGAAGAAAATCGGCCCAGCAGGGCCTGAGCGGCAGCCTCCGGCGGTGATGGACGAGCTGAGCTCGTCCATACCGCTCAGGAGGTTAATTACAAATTCAGAATTTCCTATTATAAATGTATATTTTAGGTTGAAATCAGAAAAAATAGGAGGCAGAGGACAGTTCTATGCTTTTTTGTGCCTTAAATAGCCCTTTAAAAGGAACCGATGTGTGAGACCTATGTTAACTATATCCTAATAAACAATACCAGTTGCCTGGTAGCCCTGCTGATCTTTCTGGTCAGCAGGGTCTAAATCCCACACCAGAAACAAGCATGCATCTAATAGTGTCAGATTTGACATAGATTTCTGATTTGCATGCTTGCTCGGGGTCTATGGCTTATAGTTTTAGAGGCAGAGGCTCAACAGAATGGCCAGGCAATGTGCATTATTTAAAATGATATATTCATGTCAGCCTACATATCGTTGGGCAAGAAGCCTACATATCCCTCTCACCTCAGGTCCCCTTTAAGAATTAAATTATTTAACAATCATTTAAACTGATGTCACAGCCATAACCAAATAAAGCTTTGCATGTGTGAGCTAATGTTCTCAGAACACTGGAGCTGAAAGTAGATTCTAGAAGAGTAGCCTCCCAGCCCCAGGTAATGTCTTTCACATATTTTGCATTAGTGGTGCTCAAATACCCCTTTTTAAAATTCGAGTTTGGTCGAATTCGAATAGTAAATTATTCGAGGTCAGTCGAATATTCGAGTCGAATAACTTTTACTATTCGATTCGACCTCGGAATTCGAGCTCACTATTCGAGTCTGTATTCGAGCTCATTATTCGAGCTGACTATTCGAATTGGCCTTAAATAGCTTCCAACACTTGTTTTGAGGGTGAATGATGCAAGAAACATCTTTTTTTCCAAGTAACAACAGCAAGTGATTATGTGGGGATGTTCCTTTAAAAAAAAAAAGGTGAAAAGAGAAGTTGTGTCCAGAATTTTGTTCAGTTCTTCTTCTTCTTCTTCTCCTTCTTCTCCTTCTCCTTCTCCTTCTCCTTCTCCTTCTCCTTCTCCTTCTCCTTCTCCTTCTCCTTCTCCTTCTCCTTCTCCTTCTCCTTCTCCTTCTCCTTCTCCTTCTTCTTCTTCTTCTTCTTCTTCTTCTTCATCTTCTTCTCCATCTTCTTCATCTTCTTCTTCATCATCTTCTTCTTCTTCTTCTTCTTCTTCTTCTTCTTCTTCTTCTTCTTCTTCTTCATTTTCTTCTTCTTCATCTTCTTCTCCTTCTTCTTCATCTTCTTCTTCTTCATCTTCTTCATCATCATCTTCATCTTCATCTTCTTCATCTTCATCTTCTTCATCTTCTTCTATATCGTCTTCTTCTTCACTTATTTCTCTTTTCAATTTTTTTTTTAAAGAAATGCAGCTATTTTTGAGCGTAACAAATAGCTGGTGGCGCACGCATGTTGGAAGCGCCATTGTATGTGCTCCCTGGCAGTGGAAACACACAGACAGCAGGAGGTAAATTCAGCAGCAGGAGGAGGAGGATGAGTATGTGGCAGCAGGCAGTCAATGAGGCAGGCAGCGTGACATAATAGCCCTGGTACCTAGCGGTGATACCAGGGCTGTAAATAAACACAGCAGGCAGGAGGTCCCAGACAGCGGTCGTGCAGCCCACATCGTGTCCATTACACAACTGGGACAACACAGTTTTCAACCCGGGCACCTCAGAAAAATTAAACCCTTTTTTTTTTTAATGGTTTTTTGGTTTTGTTTGTACAACCAATTACACAGATATATAGCTATTGTTTGACGTAATAGCTGGTGGCAGAAGAATGTAATTCTGTGTACCCTGGCAGTGGGAAACACAGACAGACAGCAGCAGCAGCAGGAGGAATGGAGGAGTAATGTGAGCAGCTATTGTTTGACGTAATAGCTGGTGGCAGTGTGGCAGCAGAAGGTAATTCTGTGTACCCTGGCAGTGGGAAACACAGACAGACAGCAGCAGCAGGAGGAATGGAGGAGTAGTGTGAGTGTGGCAGCAGGCAGGCAGCGTGACATAATAGCCCTGGTACCTAGCGGTGATACCAGGGCTGTAAATAAACACAACAGGAGGTCCCAGACAGCGGTCGTGCAGCCCACATCGTGTCCAATACACAACTGGGACAACACAGTTTTCAACCCGGGCACCTCAGAAAAATTAAACCTTTTTTTTTTTTTTTTTTTAATGGTTTTTTGGTTTTGTTTGTACAACCAATTACACAGATATATAGCTATTGTTTGACGTAATAGCTGGTGGCAGAGTGGCAGCAGAATGTAATTCTGTGTACCCTGGCAGTGGGAAACACAGACCGACAGCAGCAGTAGCAGGAGGAATGGAGGAGTAATGTGAGCAGCTATTGTTTGACGTAATAGCTGGTGGCAGTGTGGCAGCAGAAGGTAATTCTGTGTACCCTGGCAGTGGGAAACACAGACAGACAGCAGCAGCAGGAGGAATGGAGGAGTAGTGTGAGTGTGGCAGCAGGCAGGCAGCGTGACATAATAGCCCTGGTACCTAGCGGTGATAACAGGGCTGTAAATAAACACAGCAGGCAGGAGGTCCCAGACAGCGGTCGTGCAGCCCACATCGTGTCCAATACACAACTGGGACAACACAGTTTTCAACCCGGGCACCTCAGAAAAATTAAACCTTTTTTTTTTTTTTTTTAATGGTTTTTTGGTTTTGTTTGTACAACCAATTACACAGATATATAGCTATTGTTTGACGTAATAGCTGGTGGCAGAAGAATGTAATTCTGTGTACCCTGGCAGTGGGAAACACAGACCGACAGCAGCAGTAGCAGGAGGAATGGAGGAGTAATGTGAGCAGCTATTGTTTGACGTAATAGCTGGTGGCAGTGTGGCAGCAGAAGGTAATTCTGTGTACCCTGGCAGTGGGAAACACAGACAGACAGCAGAAGGGCAGTACACAGCAGCCCACTGTAGGTGTAAAATGTGTGGCTGCAGGCGACGTAATAGTCAAACTGAACCAGGCTGGCTTAGTGAGCAGGAGCCAGGAGGTGGTAAAGGGTGGTAAGGCACATTAACGATGGTTCTTAGCCAGTTCATGTCCCCCTCTCGCCGACAACAGTGGCCAGGAACTCGCCTTCCACCCACGCCTGGTTCATCTTGAGAAACGTCAGTCTGTCCACAGACTTGTGAGACAGACGTGAGCGTTTCTCGGTGACCACGCCACCAGCTGCACTGAAGCAGCGCTCGGACAGCACGCTGGAAGGAGGGCAGGACAGCACTTCCAGGGCGTACTGCGCCAGCTCGCCCAGATCTCCAGGCGCTTGACCCAATACTTTATGGGATCAACAGGGGCATCGCTGTCAAGCCCGCTGTAGGACCCCATGTAGTCAGCCACCATGCGGGTCAGGCGCTGGCTGTGACCGGAGGAGGATGCTGCTGCATCATGCACCTCCTCTCTAGTCACTGCTGCCGGAGCCTCTACAGTCCTGTAGAGCTCGTGGCTGAGAGACAGCAGGTCTGTGGGGCGCTTGCTGCTGGATGCAGGCACCTGCTGCTGCCTCTGTGCTGGCTGCTGGACAGTGGGGGTGGAAGGCTGGGGGAAGGCTTCCTCCAAGCGCTCAACAAGGGCCTGCTGCAAGCTCCTTATTTGTTGCGCTGGGTCTCCTCCTGCAGGCGGCAGGAACTGGCTCAACTTCCCCTTGAGGCGTGGGTCCAACATCATGCTGATCCAGATGTCCTCCCTCTGCTTCATCTGGATCACCCTGGGGTCCTTGCGCAGGCACGCCAGCATGTGCGCTGCCATTGGGAAGAGGCGGGCCACGTCTGCTGGCACATCGATGGCAGTGCTGTCCTCCTCATCCTCCTCCTCTGCCGCCTCATCCTCTCTCCACCCCCGCACCAACTCAGCTGCGCTGTGCTGATCCCCCTCATCAGCAGCAAGGTCAGGGACCTCCACCAAGTCCTCCTCCTCCTCCCCCTCAGAGGTGGACTGTGCAGCTGCTTGCCGCTCCTGCTGGTCCAAGGCTGCCGCTCCCTGTTCCAGCAAAGCATCGAGGGCCCTGTTCAGCAGACAAACCAGGGGCACCCACTCGCAGACCATAGCATGGTCCCTGCTCACCATGTTAGTGGCCTGCAGAAGGGGAGCCAGCACTAAGCACACCTTCTGCATGTGCCTCCAGTCATCATCGGGGACGATGGACGGGATGTTGCTGGTCTTGTCCCTTCTCCGAGCGGCGGAAACAGTGGCCAGGGCAAGGTACTGGTTGACAGCGTGCTTCTGTTCAACCAGACGCTCCAACATCGCCAGGGTGGAGTTCCAGCGAGTCGGAACGTCAAGGATCAGCCGATGGCGTGGCAGCTCCAGCTCCTTTTGCACGTCTTCCAGGCTCGCACAGGCTGCAGCCGAGCGCCGGAAGTGACGCACAACGTTCCTTGCCGTTTCCAGCAGTTCGCCCATCCCCTGGTAGGTGCGCAAGAACTTTTGCACCACCAGGTTCAGCACGTGGGCAAGACAGGGGATGTGGGTCAGGTTTCCCCTGTCTATTGCGGCAACCAGATTGGCCCCATTGTCGGCCACCACCTCTCCGACTCTGAGGCCTCTGGGGGTCAGCCAAATCCTCTCCTGCTCCTGGAGTTTGGCCAACACATGGGTTGCCGTCAGCTTGGTCTTCCCAAGGCTGACCAAGTGCAGCAGCGCTTGGCAGTGGCGGGCCTTCACGCTGCTGCTGAGGCGGGGGGTTTGGCCAGGTGTGCCGGAGGATGGCAGAGGATCGGAGGAACCTGCTGCAGTTCCCCTGACCCTGCGGGGGAGCACCACCCACTGTGTTGCTGCTGCTGTGCCCGCTGCTGCTCTCCCATCCTCACCCCCTTCCACCAAGCTGACCCAGTGGACAGTGAAAGACAGGTAGCGGCCTGTCCCGAAGCGGCTGCTCCAGGAGTCCATGGTGACGTGGACCCTTTCACCAACCGCGTGCTCCAGCCCTCGCTCCACATTGGCCATCACAAAGCGGTGCAGTGCAGGAATGGCCTTGCGGGCGAAGAAGTGTCTGCTGGGGAGCTGCCAGTCTGGGGCTGCGCAAGCAAGCAGCGCCCGTATGTCGCTCCCCTCCTGCACGAGCGTGTACGGCAGGAGTTGGGAGCACATGGCCCGTGCCAGCAAGCCGTTCAGCTGCCGCACGCGACGGCTGCTGGGAGGCAGAGCCCTAACCACCCCCTGGAAGGACTCGCTCAAAAGGCTCTGGCGTGGCCTTTTGCTGGCATGGGAATCAGCAGACACAGCAGAGGAGGCCACTGAGGACTGGCTGCCAGAACAGGCCTCAGTGTCGGCGGCAGGAGTTGCAGAGGGGGGAGGAGCAGTGCGTTTCCGCACTCCTGCTGGTGCTGCTGGAGGAGCAGGAGGGCGGGTGGCTGCTGTTGCTGCTGCTGCTGAAGGCTGTGCAGTGATGGGTGTGGTGCCACTGCCAGCACCAGATGCCTTCAGCCTCTGGAACTCCTCATGCTGGTGGAAATGTTTCGCAGCAAGGTGGTTGATGAGCGAGCTGGTGCTGAACTTTAAGGGGTCTGCACCTCTGCTCAACTTCCGCTGACAGTAGTTGCAAGTGGCGTACTTGCTGTACACTGTGGGCATGGTGAAAAAACGCCAGATTGGTGACAAAAACGACCCCCTACGGCATGGAACCGCTGCTGCCTGTCTCCCTGTGGTGGTTGGGGGGGGGGCTTGGGTGCGGCTGGTGGTGGTACTGGCAGATGCTGCTGCTGCTGCTGCTGCTGAGCCTGAGACACCAGCAGGCTGTGGGACCTGCCTACTGCTGCCAATGCTTGCAATGATGCGCCTCCTTGCAAGGCCCACAAGCGCATCCTTCTCCTCCTCCTCAGAGCTGCTGAGGACGACATCCCCTGGAGGTGGTGGCACCCAGTCTCTGTCTGTCGCCGTGTCATCATCATCCTCCCCCTCCTGAAACATGTCCTGCTGGGATGATGACCCCCCAAACTCCTCTCCTGATACATGGATGGGCTGCTTGACTGTCGCCACAGTCTTGCTGTCCAATCCCTCATCCCCCAAAGTGCCCATCAGCATCTCCTCCTCCAAATCGCCAACAACAGCAGACAATACCCTGATGGTGCCTGGGGTAAAAATACTGCTGAGTGACAGGTCGCCAACTTGTGACGGTGAACTGGCCTCCTCCCCAGGCCCTGCTGGGCGGCTGCTGCGAACAGGGGTGGTGGTGGTGGTGAGGGTGGAGGCCTCGGATGCAGAGCTGATGGCGGGCTGCTCATCCTCCGTCATCAGTTGCACCACAGTGTCTGCATCCTTTTCCTCAATGGGACGTTTCCGACCCGGCTGAAGGAAAATCGGAGCAGGTGCTACACGCTGCTGCTGCTGTGTCTCTGCAGCGTGAGTTGCAGATGCTCCTGCTGGGCGGCGCCCAAGGCGTCCACGGCCAGTGGCTATGGGAGGAATGTTAGCCACTGACGCTGCTGCTGCTGCGGAACTGTGCATGGTGGCGCGGCCGCGGCCGCGGCTTGCCACAATGCTGCTCCCTCTCCTCCTGATTCCCTTGCTGCCCTTCCCCTTGCCCAAACCGCGCTGGCTGCCACTTCCAGACATCTTCGATGTTTTGGGCGTAAACACAAAAGTTTTTGAAAAGGGCGGGAGAAAAGTGGGGTACTTTAATGGGGTGGGTTGGTGGGTGAGGTGACTGAGTGAGTGTCCCAACTCCCTAGTACAGTAAGTAAGTAGTAACAGTCAGGAAGTACAACTAGCAGCAGTTACAATAATCAGTAGTAATCACAAGGAAATAGAGTGTGTGTACACTACAGGCAGTGAGTGCACGCACGCGCAAACACGCGCAGGAGCTGGCCTATGAACAGAGAGTGAGTGAGTGTCCCTAGTACCATAAGTAAGTAGTAACAGTCAGGAAGTACAACTAGCAGCAGTTACAATAATCAGTAGTAATCACAAGGAAATAGAGTGTGTGTACACTACAGACAGTGAGTGCACGCACGCGCAAACACGCGCAGGAGCTGGCCTATGAACAGAGAGTGAGTGAGTGAGTGTCCCTAGTACAGTAAGTAGTAACAGTCAGGAAGTACAACTAGCAGCAGTTACAATAATCACTATCAGTAGTAATCACAAGGAAATAGAGTGTGTGTACACTACAGACAGTGAGTGCACGCACGTGCAAACACGCGCAGGAGCTGGCCTATGAACAGTGACTGAGTGAGTGTCCCTACTACAGTAAGTAAGTAGTAACTGTCAGGAAGTAGAATTTACAATAATCAATCAGTAATCAGAAGGAAATAGAGTGTGTGTACAGTACACAGACAGTGAGTGCACACACACACGCAGGAGTCCGAGCTAGTAGCCTAGTATGAACAGTGACAGTGAGTGTCCTAGTACAGTTACAGTAGTATATAACTACAATACAAAATACAATCACTAAGTAGTAAAGGGACAGCAGAAATACTGTCTAATACTATCTAATACTGTCTAATACTGTCTAATACTAATGAGAAATAAACTAACAGAGGACAGGAGGACAGCTGCCCACACAGGCAGGCCCTGAGGCCTAAAGCTGTAAGCTTGCCTGCAGCAGCTGGCCTGTCTCTATGTAACACAAAAGCCACTAACTAAAATACAATGTCTATCTAACTAACAACAATATAGGTGTGTATAGGAGGTGTATGTGAGCAAAAACGCTAGGTAAATGACCACAATAAAGCTCTTGCTAAGCCAAAGCACAAAGGAGCAACTCTCTCTCTATGCAAGTCTCAGGCAAGGATGGAGAAACGGAACATGGCGGCCGCTATTTATAGGGTAGGGGCTGGCCAGGGTCCCCCTCTGTGATTGGCTGCCGTCAGAGGGCCTGGGAGCCCTCTGATTGGCTCTAAGGACATCAATCTGGGCTATGACGCTATTCGAGCTCGGTATTCGAGCTCGAATAGCGCCGTTTGCTCGAATAGCTCGAATAGTGAATGGGCTATTCGCGTTTACTCGAATAGCCCATTCGAATAGCTGCAGCTATTCGGAGCTCGAATACCGAGCTCGAATAGCTGAAAAAGAGCTCGAATATTAGAGCTACTCGAATATTCGAGCTCTGCTGAGCACCACTGTTTTGCATCCATACTCTTCAAGGATCTAAAATGGAAAGCCAAAACCGTGTCCAAGAGTACTGTAATATAACGCTCTGTATTACTGCTGCAAGAATTGGCGGGTGGTAGGGTTATTACTCACCCACAAATGTATTAGATATCAGAAACTCTGCCCCCTCTATTGGCAAGACAGTCACGGCTACTTTTCTCCAAAGTTTCCCGAAGCTCTGTAGTCACCCCCACCTGCATTGCCTCAGCCTGCCCCCAAATCGGTAGCCACCAGTTAGGCTGCGGCTACTGAGCTGGGGCGGGCTGCAGCAAGCAAATGGGAGTGGCCACAGAGATTCAGAAGACTTCAGAAAAAAAAAAGGCCATGAGGATTCTGACATCTAATGAATTGTGGGTGAGTGGGCTAATGATTAACCCTACCACACGCTGATGCTAGCAGCAGTAATAGAGAGCCTTACATTGCAGGCTCTATATTTGTCACCAATGGTCCTCTTTAATCATAAGGCATTTTTTTTAGTTAATCCAGTCCAGGTTTGCTGGATCACTTATGATATCCAAACTTACTACATAAGGTCTCAGGAGTTACTACAATATCACATTTATAGCAGTAAAAGAAATTCAGCATTTGGACAGCTCCCATTTTTCTCCTGACCAACATTTATTTAGATGGTTCAGAATGTGGGTAAATCGTTTTACACATTTATTTGGAGAACACTAGGAGCTAAGTACAGCTCTGTACAGAAGGCCTTTTAGTGACTTCCTGAATTACCAGTGAAGATCAGTGAGATGTCAGATGCTATGAGGATCACTCTCTATCCTAGGTGTAAAAGGTACACGTCAAACCCTTTCAAGCCTGATGTCTTGAAGACAGCCAGAAAAATACATGTTAGAGTTAGAGTAACAAAAAGGTTGAAAGTGCACCCTGTGCTGAATATCCCAGTGCTAAAATAAATGCAAACCCAAGCAGGTAACATGATAGTAGATACAGCAAACTCTCCAAGTTTTTTTTTGTGTGCAAAACTCACTAAATACTGAAAATACTAAATGCAAGAGGAAATCTGTTGACTTGTATCTGCCTCTGTGCCTTCACACACATTAATGGGGGGAAAAAAATGGTGCATAGCTATCTTAAAAAAGCAGCCTTTTGGCAGGCCAGCAATTATAACTACATGTATCTACCTCTATTTTACACTGTACTCATATTGAATTGTGATCTATTTCTGTGTTTTTTGTTCCTGTGCTTCTGGTGAACTCAAAATGCCAGAGCTGCTCTTTAACAGCAGTGTTAGGGAGTCTTGCCCACAGTCTTCTCACTGAATAGGCACTGGCTGATTGAACAGGAAGAGCCGAGATTCAAACCCTGCTATGTCAGAGGCAGAGCCCTCAAACAGTACACTATCCAACCACAAAGATTGGCACAAAGTAGTTCTTTGATGATCAATTAGATGCTCAGTGGCTAATTACCTAGCAGCTTAAGGCCCGTACACATTGTAGATTAATGTCTCCCTACAATGACAGCCTCCCTACTATACAATGGAATAGTCTGCATTGGCGTCGGAAAGGTAAAGCTACTGACATGACTGCCTGGCTATAAATCATTATTGGCAGTGAAACATTAAATTTATATTATATTTATATTGGGCTGAGCTTCTCCAGACTCATGCTTGCCAACAATGCATTCTGTTGCTATGCAGGGAGGGGGCAGAGGGGTGACGGTGTGCCGCAGATGTGATGTCAGGCAGCCGGCAGGGCGACGGAGGGACCATCAGCTGTTGCTTGGCCAAGTTGACTTGCCAGGCGGATTGCTGCCTGGGTGGTAGTCAGAGGCTGCTGCACACACATCAGATTATCAGCAGAGGTGACTTCATACAACTTTAATCTAGAGTGTGTACAGGCTTTAAATGTAATTCTATCCATAGGTTGGTGGACATTTGCGTATTAGAATATTATTTTTGCTGTTTGCTAGTGGGAAAGTATATTCCTGCATGCACCAGACTCCCATTCCGGTAAGAATTATGTTGCTGGTGATTGGTGCTGCTGAGTGAAGTCTCAATAACGATCATAGCTACTGACTTTTTAACTTGCATAAACCAAGCTCTGAGGATGCTTCTGATACATGAAAAAGATCCTCTTTGAATCACAGCGGCACCATACTGTGTTTATGATTTTTAAAGTAAATTCTGGCATTTACTCAGAGCTCCCGCATATCTCCTGACCTACATTTGCTAAGATGGTTCCTGTCTTGAGCTGAACAATTTTAAACATTTCTTTGCAGAACACTTTACAAGCCAAGAGCAATTCTGTGCAGAAGGCCTTTTACAGAATTCCTGAAATGCCATTACAGTGAAGATCATTGAGACGTCACATTTTGTGGAGCTCAATCTCTCTTCTGGGTGTAACGAGAACATGGCAACAACTTTGATGAGCTCATATCTGGATGAAATTCATGGTATAAAAAAAAAAAAGATACATGGAATAAGGAAAAGTGAATTTTAGTGAATTAGTAAAGACAAAAAAGGGGCATTTACCTTACAGACAACAATAACAGAAGGCCATAAACAGTGATTTTAATACTGTAAATAGTCTATGGCCTCATCTTTGGCATGTCATTAAATTTAATTTTAAAGAAAAACTCCATGATAAATGAAATAAAAACTTCCAACAAGATATACAAGTTATTGCAGTTGTGCCACACTTTTCCTGCCTTTTAAGTCAGTGGTAAGGGTGTGTGCCATCATATTGGTTGTGTGTATATGTTACGGTCAGAACCCGAAGTTTGGCCAGAACTAGAAGTGGCCGGCCACTTCGGGTTCTGGCCGGCCAATGTGCGAACTGGCCGCTGCGCTGCGGCCAATGTGAGAAATGCAACAATTCCTGTAAAGTTAATGGGATGTTGTGGCCGCAGCGCAGCGGGCAAATGTATCACACATCTTACTTTATTCAATGACATTAAGCCGACCGGCTTTTTCCCCGCTTTCTCTCTTCCCCTCGCCTCTCTCTCTTCCTTCTCTTATGGGCAGCCGGGCGGGGACACGCGTGTCCAGGAGAGTCGTTCGTCGCGGCAGGAGAGCAGAGCGGGGAGGCTGCAGACATTGCTTCTGCCAGCACCCGCTCTGCAAGAACGGCAGGATTCCCCTGCCGCGACGAACGACTCCGGAGGGACACGCGTGAGAGAGAGGCGGGGAGAGGAGAGAGAGGCGGGGGGGGGGGGGGAGGAGAGAGGCAGAGAAAAAGCCGGGCGGCTTAATGTCATTGAATAAAGTAAGATGTGTGATACATTTGCCCGCTCCACTGCGGCCACAACATCCCATTAACCTTACAGGAATTGTTGCATTTCTCACATTGGCCGCAGCGCAGCGGCCAGTTCGCACATTGGCCGGCCAGAACCCGAAGTGGCCGGCCACTTCTAGTTCTGGCCAAACTTCGGGTTCTGGCCGTAACATATATATAAGTAATGGCTAGCATGCCAAAGGGTGCCAATCTGCTGCCTATTTATACCTAAAAGAAAGTAAGAGGAGCGATCTGTGGTGTACTACCCTCTTCAATGAGACACAACTTGCACTAATATACCTACAAAATTATGAATGGATTAGGCATATATCTCATGAAACACATAGTCCTTAAAGCACTCGCAGTCAGCTCATAGTAGATTGTTTTGCCCTTATCCTGCAGAAGAGTCATCGATGCCCTGTATGTATCAGCCTGGTTTTAGCAGAAAATGGCCTCTGCCTTTTCTATAGCAAAGGGCAGTCTAAGAGGCGCACATAGCAAAAATGGACAACATCTGTGCAAAATTCTCTAAGCTGGTGATAACAGATTTCACTGATCAACACTAATTTGCCTCTTTTGAAGGGAAGTTGTTCAACATACATTTGAATGCATCATAACTGTTATGGAAATAGATTGATTTCAGAAAAAAAAAACATAGGTCACGGGATATTAAAACCACTTCCCTACCACAGGTTATTTCCCCTTTTAAACCAAAACAAATGTTCTCATTTCATGCTCCTCACATTCATTCTTCCAATAACTTTATCGCTACTTAACACCAAAATGATCTATATATCTTTTTTTTGGGACAATCTAGACATTTTTAGGGTGGTACATTTATTTCATTTTTTCTCAGTTTCCAGCCATTATAGTTTTAAAATTGAATGTGAGTGCTGTACATAAAATCCACACATTGTATTTGCCCATTTGTCATGGTTATTACAACATTTGTAGAAAGTCCCTAGTATGGTGACAATGTTTTATTTGGAAATAAAGGTGTATTTTTTTCTGTTTTGTGTTTCTTTATATATTAGCAATAACTACAAGCCCTCATGGCATACATATTAACCACTTCACAACTGAGGGGTTTTACCTCTTGACCACCAGAGCAATTTTCACCTTTCAGCGCTCCTTCCATTCATTCGTCTATAACTTTATTATTACTTATCACAATGAAAAGAACTATATCTTGTTTTTTTTTCGCCACCAATTAGGCTTTCTTTAGGTGGGACATTATGCCAAGAATTATTTTATTCTAAATGCGTTTTAATGGGAAAATAGGAAAAAAATGTGGGACTTTTTTTATTATTTTTCAGATTTTGGCCTTTATAGTTTTTAAATAATGCATGCTACTGTGATTAAAACCCATGAAATTTATTTGCCCTTTTGTCCCGGTTATAAAACCGTTTAAATTATGTCCCTATCACAATGTTTAGGGCCAATATTTTAATTTGAAATAAAGGTGCTTTTTTCAGTTTTGCGTCCGTCCCTAATTACAAGCCCATAGTTTATAAAGTAACAGTGTTATACCCTCTTGACATAAATATTTAAAAGGTTCAGTCCCTAAGGTAACTATTTATGTATTTTTTTTCATTGTAATTTTTTTTTATTACAAAAAAAAAAATGGGGAGTGTGGGAGGTAAGGAGTTAATTTTTAGTGTAAAACTCATTTATTTGTATGTGAAAAATGCTTTAGGGTGTAGTTTTACTATTTGGCCACAAGATGGCAACAGTAACTTTTTGTTTAATGTGACCTGCAAGGGTCCTTTCGGATGCTTGCAGGAAGTACTAGGAGGCTGAGAAAGTTTTTTTTTCCACAATGATCGCGCCGCTTATCGGATAAGCAGCGGATCATTGTGGGGCTTAGATCAACGAACGGGAATGGATTTTCCCGTACATTGATCTCCGGGCGAGCGGCCGGCGACCTATTTACTAGCAGGAGTGCGCGCTAGAGTGAGCGGGAGTGCGGGCAGAGGCGTGAGCGCGGAAAGTACGCATTTCTCCGTCCCTGGAGGTGAAAGGATGGAAAAAGGGACGGAGAAATGCGTACGCGTGGGGGTAAAGTGGTTAAAGTCCCAAAGGTAAATATTTATGTATTTTTTAAATGCTGTCACTTTTTTTCTACAAGTGTTTTATTTTGGTGGTGGTGGAAAAGGGGGTTGTGGTAGAAGGGGAAATTATTTTTTATTAAATGTATTTTTATGTATGTTAGTGTAATTTTATTTTTTTGTCCCCTAGATGTCCCCACACTTTAACCTGTGTACATAGAAAGTGTGTGTGTGCATTTACTTTAATTTTATGAAAACATATGCTCCAGTCCCAAAGTGAAATTTTAAGGGGTGTATATATACACTGCAGGGATTCCCAAGTGGTTAAAAGATTATGTAGCAAGGGCAGAAAAAGGAATACTTTACAAATGTTGTTAAAATTCAAACACCAATCTAATAAAACATCATTTACTTGTTTAACTATCCCTGTCCTAAAAAAAGCCTAAAATGTGGTGTTTTTATTAAGAAAAACAAAGAAATCTTGGTAGTGTTCTATGACACAGGAACACATACAGCCCCCTTTATATGGACTAATTAAGGTTAACAGAGTTAAACAGTGGTGAGACAATACAATTTGAAAATAAAATTCACTATTATAAATATACAAAATATTCAATTTCCATATGGGAGTTTCTGTATGACATATAAATAATGTGTAATCAAAATCCCAAATAATAGTCTTGAGAAAAACACTTGGTAACAAAGTTGGTTCAACCAGCCAGATAAACCCAAAAATAAAGTAAACCAAAAAAAGGAAGGATATAGAGTTTAAATTGTTATCTCACAAGAATGAGACTGTTGTGACTATTCTGATTAGAAGAATGTAATCATGGCCTCTGTCCCAATATATATTCCACTTTGTACAAAATAAAATTACTTTCCTTGATAGCTTATAGTTTAAAACAAATAGCTATACTTGCATGAAAATGCAGCTCATCTGACCAGGACAGTTTCTAGGCCATAGAGTTCCCAGGGCGAGGGTGTACAAATTGTGCCTTCCCCCATCCATAAACTCAGGCACACTAGTGTGATGCAGCTGACAGAGGTGCCTTTCAGTATTAGGTAGCCCCCAATACAGCTAGCCAGATGTCCACAGTATTAGCCAGATAGAGGCCCCCAGTATAGGTAGTCACAAGAGCACCCAGTATTAGGTAGCCATGTAGCCACGTGAAGCCACCCAGTATAAGATGCCCCCCAGTACAGTTAGCAAGAGAGCCCCCCCCCCCCCCTGTAGGTTGTCAGGGAGTCCATCCTGTAGGTAGCCAGAGAGCCCCCCTTTTTGTAGCCAGAGAGCCCCTGTTTAGGTAGCCAGAGTGCCCCCTGTTTTAGCAGTCAAAGAGCCTCCACTTTTGATAGCCAGAGAGCACACACCCCAGTCTTGGCAGCTAGAGAGCCCCCCCAGTAGCCAGAGAGAGCCCCCAGCTTGGTAGCCGGAACCCCCCCCCCCATTTTTGCAGTCAGAGAGCTCCCCTGTCTTGGTAGCCAGAAATCCCCCATGTTTGGTAGCCGGGGGGGGGGGGGCATGCATCTTGTCACTCACTGGTAACAGGGCCCCTAGATGGAGCAGTTATTGATACCAGTGAGAGAGACAGGATACAGGAAATCAGAGTAAATGTGGTGCATGGAGCCCAGCAGGTGAATTAATGTAAATACTCCCATGTCCCGCTGCTGCACTCCAGGCAATGCCCCTTTCTGCCTCCCCTAGAAATGGGCACACATCTGACATAGAGGAGCAGATAGATGACCTAGTTTTGAGTTCTGTAGAAAGTGAAACTCTTCTAACAATCATTGAACCCCAAACACAAATCCTGAGGCCTCATTTGAAGTCACTGATCTCAGAAGTAGCACCTCTGGTATTTTGCATTATATAGACTGCAAACAGGAAGTAAGTTATTCGAGTTGAAGAGGAAGAAATAATAAACTAGCATACAAAGTCAATATCTAATATGTAAAGATAAAATGTGGATAAGCAAGTGTTCAAAATCACATTCATGTTATGTTAAGAGCATCATAGCTGACGTAACTAAAGAAACCCTGTGCATATCTCCAGCCTTGACAATTACAGAATAAACTGAAGACTTAAAATTCAGTAAAATTAGACCAAAAATATGAGACAGAAACTATAAATCGTCGCTTACAAAGCTTCATCTCCATCATCAACATAAACGCATTACATAGGTTTTATTTTTTGCTGTGCTAAAAATCTACAGAAGCAAGTTGCCATGGAAACACAGAATTCCTTTTTAAGCTTTGAATTATCAATGGGGAAAATGGTCTCTTCCTGTATAAAGTATGACGATTTTCCTTATCAATAAGGGGATTTTCCTTGCAGAAATAAAGAGGAAATGTAGGCTTAATCTGGTGCTGCCGAGATGGTGATATCCGTGGTTAATAGTTTAACGAGCAAATACAGCTGCTGACATAATAAATAAATATATACACACCAAAGTGTGTGTGTGTGTGTGAGTGTGAGTGTGAGTGTGAGTGTGTGTGTGTGTGTGTGTGTGTGTGTGTATTATGGCTAGGGCCCAAAGTCTGGCCACTTTAAGATCTGACTGGTCAATATAGCAAAGTGGCAAAGTCATGCGGCCAATATATGAAAAACCTTTACTTTTTCTGACTTAAAGAGTAACTGTTGGGCATTAAATACAAAATTAATTTTCTAGTGCGGGCTGTTACAATAGTCAAGAGGATGCTAACCAGGCAAATCCAAACTTTAAAATCAATCTTACTGTGCTCCTTATCTCCCCATGCCCCCAGGTTCTAGGATGGTGCGCAGCTTAACACAGATGCAAAAGAGAAGTGACATGCTATGCTGTATTAGCCTGATTGGCTGAAGCCTCTGTCACTCACCTCTCTTGCGCTGTGATTGGCCGCCTCCTCTCCCCTTTACTCTCTATGTTTCAGCCATGTTAGTGCGCAGGGAGGGGGGCCAGAGGCTGTTTCCTGTCACTGTCCTCGTCCCCCTCCTCCAGAGGCATGTGGGCTCCCTCTCTGCTGCATCTGCAGCTGGCAGAATTCTCCCTCACTCCCTAAATAATGGTTCCAGGTGCTGCAGTTCCCTTCTATACTGTCTGCACTGCCTCCAGTGGTAGTGCAGAGAACAGATGAGAACGCCAGCAGCACTTGGATACATTATTAGGGAGTATTTGCCCTCTGCCTTTATCCTCCCCGCTGTGCTCTGAAACAGTGCGGGAGGAGGGGGATGCGGAGGGGGGGATTCTTTAACCTGGAGGGCACAAGATGGCCCCTGCCAGGCAAATAATATAAATTGAAAATTAAAATAAACCAAAACGTGGACACTGCATTGGATATGTAAGTAGAGCAAACATTTATCTACTTACATATGTATTTTTTGTAGGGGGCATATGATGGCTAACAGTTGTTCTTTAAGGCAGCTAAAATGCAAAATCACAGGAGCCAGCTGACCAAGTCCCAAAGAATACTTTCATTTTCATGATGTGGTGCTGCAGATATTGAGCAGGCTACAAGTAGCTGCCAGCCTTCCTACCGACCACGGTCCATGGACCTCTAAGTTCTAACTGACGTATGATGCATGCTCACGCCCACTTTCCACTATAGCTAGATACAGAATACCGCAGAGGCCAAAAAACAGGTACCGGATGTCACGGAAGAGCCGTGAGACCTGAAAACGCAATCGGTTTGCTTTACCTATTGCCATTGACGTGCAAGATCAGAATCTTATGTCTAGGGATACCAGGCAGTCAAGCCTGGGGGTCTCTGTTGTCTTCATAGGTGTTAGCAGAGTTCTTTTCATGAGAGCCAAGTATGCTCTCTGAGAAGACATGGTGGTGTAATTAACTTCATCAAAAGTGTTCCTTGCTGGCCAGTGACACAGAGGTGTGAAACCCTAGCCGGAATCCTGGTGTAATACGTCAAAGGTTGTTCTAGCCGGTCATGCTTACATGATAATTAACACCCCAAAAGGTTGCTTTCATCCAAGGGAAGCCAAAGGAAGCTAGCTCCACAGGGTTCCACTGAAGAGCTCAGACACAGTGGCACCGCTGGGTTTTAAATGCATGTGGCAGATTTCTGTCTGTTAAATGAAAACAGTGTATAGCTCAGCTATGAAATTCATATAGTCTTATTCATTAAAATCTGCCCAATGTGCTGATATAAAATTCATAACAATAACCTATCCGGTTATTAGTGTACGACCCTTCTTGGGGACAAGACAGCCTAACGCACTCATGCAAGATGTCATATTAATCAGTATTTTCTGCCAATTATGAATCTGCTATCCACCTAAATATGACATTTATCGTTTATGAGTTACAGTGTTTTACAATTTAAGCTCAACCCCCCTCCCCCCCCCCCTAGGAGGAGATGGCCTGTCATTGGTGGGTAATTCAGAGGGGGCAGGCATTGCCACACCCCCAAACCAGCTTCATCAAAAGCACATTGCCAGCAGGCGGACCTCATTCCTCCGATTCCATCTTCATGTGAGCCTGCTGCTGCCTTGAGGACAGGCAGCGGCCATCTTGTCTGAACTCTGGCTCCTGAACTGAAACATAGTTACATAGTTATTTTGGTTGAAAAAAGACATACGTCCATCGAGTTCAACCAGTATAAAGTACAACACCAGCCTGCTCCCTCACATATCCCTGTTGATCCAGAGGAAGGCGAAAAAACCCTTACAAGGCATGGTCCAATTAGCCCCTAAAGGGAAAAATTCCTTCCCGACTCCAGATGGCAATCAGATAAAATCCCTGGATCAACATCATTAGGCATTACCTAGTAATTGTAGCCATGGATGTCTTTCAACGCAAGGAAAGCATCTAAGCCCCCTTTAAATGCAGGTATAGAGTTTGCCATAACGACTTCCTGTGGCAATGCATTCCACATCTTAATCACTCTTACTGTAAAGAACCCTTTCCTAAATAAATGGCTAAAACATTTTTCCTCCATGCGCAGATCATGTCCTCTAGTCCTTTGAGAAGGCCTAGGGACAAAAAGCTCATCCGCCAAGGTATTATATTGCCCTCTGATGTATTTATACATGTTAATTAGATCCCCTCTAAGGCGTCTTTTCTCTAGACTAAATAAACCCAGTTTATCTAACCTTTCTCGATAAGTGAGACCTTCCATCCCACGCATCAATTTTGTTGCTCGTCTCTGCACCTGCTCTAAAACTGCAATATCTTTTTTGTAATGTGGTGCCCAGAACTGAATTCCATATTTTAGATGTGGCCTTACTAGAGAGTTAAACAGGGGCAATATTATGCTAGCATCTCGAGTTTTTATTTCCCTTTTAATGCATCCCAAAATTTTGTTAGCTTTAGCTGCAGCTGCTTGGCATTGAGTACGATTATTTAACTTGTTGTCAATGAGTACTCCTAAGTCCTTCTCCAAGTTTGATGTCCCCAACTGTATCCCATTTATTTTGTATGGTGCTAGACCATTAGTACGTCCAAAATGCATGACCTTACATTTGTCAACATTGAATTTCATCTGCCATGTATGTGCCCATATAGCCATCCTATCCAGATCCTGTTGCAATATGACACTATCTTCCTGAGAGTTAATGATTCTGCACAATTTTGTATCATCTGCAAAAATAGCAACATTGCTCACTACTGCATCTACTAGGTCATTAATAAATAAATTGAAGAGCACTGGACCCAGAACAGACCCCTGTGGGACCCCACTGCTAACAGTCTCCCATTTTGAGTATGATCCATTGGCCACAACTCTTTGTTTTCTGTCCATTAGCCAGTTCCCTATCCATGAACACAGACTCTTCCCCAGTCCTTGCATCCTCAACTTTTGCACCAGACTTTTGTGGGGAACAGTGTCGAAGGCCTTTGCAAAGTCCAAGTATATCACATCTACAGCATTCCCAATATCCATATTAGCATTCACTACCTCATAAAAGCTGAGCATGTTAATCAAACAGGACCTGTCTTTAGTAAACCCATGTTGATGCTGAGAAATAAGATTATTTTCTACTATGAAGTCATGTATAGTATCTCTTAGTAACCCCTCAAATAGTTTGCATACAACTGATGTTAAACTTACAGGTCTATAATTTCCTGGATCAGATTTTTTGCCCTTCTTAAATAATGGGAAAACGTGGGCTGTACGCCAATCCACTGGGACTCTGCCAGTTGCAAGAGAGTCACAAAAGATAAGATAAAGGGGTTTATCTATAACTGAACTTAATTCCCTTAGGACCCGAGGATGCATGCCATCTGGGCCAGGTGCCTTGTCTATTTTTAATTTATTTAGTCTTGCCTTCACTTCTTCCTGCGTTAAGTATTTAATATTACAGTTAGAAGATTGAGACTCTTCCGCCTCTGTAGTTTGCAACAGTGCTGTTTCTTTTGTGAAGACAGAAGCAAAGAAAGCATTTAATAACTCTGCCTTACCTTGGTCATCCACCATTGAGTTCCCATCCTCATCCTTTAGGAGTCCTATACAGTCAACCTTTCTTTTTTTAGAGTTAATGTACTTGTAAAACTTTTTTGGGTTAGATTTGATATCCTTAGCGATTTGTTTTTCAGCTTCAATCTTTGCCTGCCTAATTTCTTTTTTACAGTTTTTATTGCACTCCTTATAATTGCTTAGTGCAGCCTCGGTCCCCTCCTGTTTTAAGACCTTATAGGCATTCTTTTTCCTCTTCATTTTATCTTTAACCTTTCTATTCATCCATAGAGGCCTTTTTTTATTCCTAGACATTTTGTTTCCATATGGGATATACATACTACAGTATTGATTGAGTATAAGTTTAAAAGCTTGCCATTTCCCTTCAGTGTCTTCCCCTTGTAGTACATTATCCCAGTTCACCAAACTTAGTGCCTGCCTAATTTGAGTGAACTTTGCTTTTCTAAAGTTCATAGTTTTAGTGGTCCCGCTGCCCCGTGGCCTATCAGTCACCAGCTCAAACGTTATCATGTTGTGATCACTATTTCCCAAATGTTCTTGAACCTGCACATTTGATACATTATCTGGTCTATTAGAAATGATCAGATCCAGTAACGCATTCCCCCTAGTTGGTTCAGTTACCATTTGAGTCAAGTAATTGTCCTGTAGTGCTGCCAGAAATCTGCTGCTTTTACCAGAATGGGTAGCCTCAATACTCCAGTCAATGTCTGGAAAGTTGAAGTCGCCCATAATTATGACCTCATTTTTACCTGCAGCTTTTTCAATCTGCTGTAGTAATCGCAGTTCTGCAGCTTCATTAATAAGAGGTGGCCTGTAGCATACCCCAATAACCAATTGGCAACTTTTATTACCACCATGAATATTTACCCAAACGGACTCCACATCTTCGCAATCTTCCTCCATCTCATCGTTGAGGACAGCTGTAAGAGAATTCTTAACAAAGAGACAAACCCCTCCACCTTTTTTCCCTGTTCTATCCCTCCTAAACACATTGTATCCTTTTAAATTAGCTATCCAGTCATGGCTTTCATCCATCCATGTCTCGGTTATTCCCACAATGTCATAGCCTTTGTCATTCAGAATGAACTCTAGTTCGTCTATTTTATTTGCAAGGCTCCGAGCATTGGTTACCATGCACTTTATATTTTTACAAAGAACTGCCCGTGTTTTACCAGAAAGGACATATTTCCACTAACTTAAGTATTTTCTCCCTTTTTATTTTCATTCTGGCTACTAATGTCTCTATAATTGTTTACATAGTTTACATAGTTATTTACATAGTTATTTTGGTTGAAAAAAGACATATGTCCATCTAGTTCAACCAGAGAACAGAATACAACACCAGCCTGCTCCCTCACATATCCCTGTTGATCCAGAGGAAGGCGAAAAAACCCTTACAAGGCATGATCCAATTAGCACCAAAAGGGAAAAAAAATCCTTCCCGACTTCCTGTGGCAATGCATTCCACATCTTAATCACTCTTACTGTAAAGAACCCTTTCTCAAATAAATGGATAAAACGTTTTTCCTCCATGCGCAGATCATGTTCTCTAGTCCTTTGAGAAGGCCTAGGGACAAAAAGCTCATCCGCCAAGCTATTATATTGCCCTCTGATGTATTTATACATGTTAATTAGATCCCCTCTAAGGCGTCTTTTCTCTAGACTAAATAAACCCAGTTTATCTAACCTTTCTTGGTAAGTGAGACCTTCCATCCCACCTATCAACTTTGTTGCTCGTCTCTGCACCTGCTCTAAAACTGCAATCTCTTTTTTGTAATGTGGTACCCAGAACTGAATTCCATATTCCAGATGTGGCCTTACTAGAGAGTTAAACAGGGGCAATATTATGCTAGCATCTCAAGTTTTTATTTCCCTTTTAATGCATCCCAAAATTTTGTTAGCTTTAGCTGCAGCGGCTTGGCATTGAGTACGATTATTTAACTTGTTGTCGATGAGTACTCCTAAGTCCTTCTCCAAGTTTGATGTCCTCACCTGTATACTATTTATTTTGTATGGTGCTAGACCATTGGTATGACCAAAATGCATGACTTTACATTTTTCAACATTGAATTTCATCTGCCATGTATGTGCCCATATAGCCATCCTATCCAGATCCTGTTGCAATATGACACTATCTTCCTGAGAGTTGATGATTCTGCACAATTTTGTATCATCAGCAAAAATAGCAACATTGCTCACTACTGCATCTACTAGGTCATTAATAAATAAATTGAAGAGCACTGGACCCAGTACAGACCCCTGTGAGACCCCACTGCTAACAGTCTCTCATTTTGAGTATGATCCATTGACCACTACTCTTTGTTTTCTGTCCATTAGCCAGTTCCCTATCCATGCACACAGACTTCCCCAGTCCTTGCATCCTCAACTTTTGCACCAGACTTTTGTGTGGAACAGTGTCGAAGGCCTTTGCAAAGTCCAAGTATATCACATCTACAGCATTGCCAATATCCACATTAGCGTTTACTACCTCATAAAAGCTGAGCATGTTAGTCAAACAGGACCTGTCTTTAGTAAACCCATGTTGATTTTCATGATTTTCTGTATATGTTACGGCCAGAACCCGAAGTCTGGCCACTTCGGGTTCTGGCCGGTCCGAATGTGAAGTGGCCGGCTCATGTGGCAAATGTGCAAAACAGGCATGCATATCGGACTTTGGCCGGCCAGAACGCGTTGTAACTTAACGTGGCCGGGCCAAGTCCCGAAGTTTTGCTCACCACTCCCCGCCACCAGCTGCTCTTATCTCCCCAGGTACTAAGCCCCACTCATCGCTCCTCCCCCCGCTGCCGCTACTCAAACCTCCAATGAGGGCGACCAGAGAGGCGGAGAGCGGCAGCTCACGCGACCCACAGGACGCAAACACTTCAATGCAGAAGTGACATCATTGAACACTTCCGCATATGAAGTGTATACGTCCGGACGAGTAGCGTGCTCGCTGCCTCCCTCCATCTCTCTGGTTGCCCTGATCGGAGGTCAGAGTAACGCAGGCAGCCTCCAGAAAAGCCCCCCACCAGCCCAGCAAAGCACCCCAGCCCACTGCCCAGCAAAGCACCCCAGCCTAAAAGGCACCCAGCAAAGCCCACTCCCAGCCATGCAAATCCGCCCCCCCCCCCTCCAGCCATGCAAAGCACCCATCAAAGACCCCCTTCCAGCCATGAAGAACCCCCCCCCCCAGCCATGCACAGCAAAGCATTTCCAGCCATGCAGAGCCCCCCAACAAAGACCCCCCAGCCATGTATAGTGCCCAGCAAAGCACCCCCAGCTATGCAAAGTGGCCAGCAAAGACCCCCCCCTCAGCCATGCAAAGCGCCCCCCCCCCCCCCCCCACTAGACCATGCAAAGCTCCCAGCCATGCAAAGCACCCCCCGCCAGACCATGCAAAGCTCCCAGCCATGCAAAGCACCCCCCAGCCATGCATCCCCCCCTCATCTGTGACTAATCACCACTGTAGTTTGATCTCTACCCTGTGTGACTGCCACAGCAGAGCAGTTAATTTTAAAGCACAGGATGTTAAAAATTTGCTCCCAAGAAAGCAGGGTAAAGACACCCTGCAGATTTATTGCAGGATTTGTATCACTTTCAGAGCAGAGAGGTTCCGAGCAGAGAGGTTCCGAGTGCCATTTATGGTGCTGGACAGGACCCGGGATGTTCTGGGATTTGTGCGTTTTGGACTTTGGCCGACTGACTTTGGCCCTTTCTAGAACTGGCCGGCCAATGTCAGAAATTCCCAGCATTTTGGACTTTGGCCGACGTCAAATTGGCCAGTTCTAGAAATGGCTGGCCAATTCTAGAATTGGCCAATTTCTGGTTCTGGCCATAACATATATATTAATTATTTATATTGCATTAATAATAAAGACTTTATAAAAAATAATTTTATTTGTTCAGCTACACCTGCTATTCAGCCACACAGAAAGAATCCTAGCTTCTGAAGAGTCACTACTATTGTTGATAGCTACATAAGAGAGTGTGTTTAATCGTTTTTATTTGTAGGTCTAGAATCAGCCAGTCAGTGGGTTCCTCTGTCCCATTTGAACAGAGGTGGTGGCAGTTATACCCTGAAATAGTGTGTAATTTGTAATACCGTAACTCACAAGCTCCCTTCTAGTCGATCTGCTGCCGCTGATCAAGCCCACGTTGTACGCGGCTTACTGCGCAGGCACAGTAGTTCTGTGCTTGCGCAGTAAGCCGCGTACAACGTGGGCTTGATTGACAGCGGCAGTTAGCGCAGGCGCAGTGCGGACGACCTCAGGGTCAGCTTCCGCACCGAGTACGGAGACCGGGACGGCAGCGGGGAGCAGAGCGGTCGACGTGGGACAGTCGGCTGCAAGGGGCTGGAGAAAGCCCCAGGTGAGTAAAGCTCATTTTTGTTTTTTTAGCTGATAACTGCTTTAAGGAGAATTCTCAGGGTTTTGTTCAGCACTTACTGAATGGCAGCTGCTCAATGCTTTTTTCCAAAATGGTGTGCAAGTCAGAAGTCTAACCAGCCAACATATTTGTTTAGAGCCTTGAAAGCACGTGGTTTTAAAATAATAAGGCCAATTGTACAACTGGCCAGAGGGCTTTGGTGCGATGCTCTGCCCAAAAAAAATCAGAGTGCGCTGACAGGGTCATATGCATAGCACCGCCCCCCCTGCATGCCACTCGCACAGTGACATACTCCCTGCTGGAATTAAATCACTGGGATTCCATTAAATTTAAACTTTCTGCATCAAGCATTGACTTCCATGCATTCCACTGCCTATTGTCTCTGGGGTGGATTCAGTGTTTTCACCGTTGGCTATATTTTTGGATACCTTTATTATAACCTTATCTTCTTCTACAAGCATCATATATTAGGGACACGGGCATGTTTTTACAACTATTTAGAAGTGTTTCTTCCCCCCTAAGTGAGACTCTCCTGGTAACCATGGATGTAGAAAGCCTGTACACCTCCTCCATGTTGAGGGGTTGGAGGTGATACGGCATGTGCTTCAGACATGATCAGACTTTGATGAATTACAATGTGATATTTTTATGAAGTTACTGAGTATTGTACTAACTCGAAATTATTTTCTTTTTGAAGATAACTACTTTGAACAGATCCAGGGTACTGCGATGGGCTTGAACATGGCCCCTTCCTATGTGAATCTATTCATGGAAATGTATGAAGAGGCATTTATTTATACACACCCATTATTTAAATCGTATTGCAAGATGTGGGTAAGATACATCGACAACATATTCATGTTATGGGCGGGGCCACATTTGAGCCTGAGTGCCTTTATTGAGGATCTACAGATAAGATATACTATTATCAAATTGACCTCCAATGTGAGTGATGAGAAAATTGACTTCTTGGATGTAAGGGTTAGACTGCGATATGGGAAGTTTCACACGGATTTGTTTTGAAAACTGATAGAAATAGAACTGATAGAAATTTGTTGCTTAATTTAAAGTCCTTCCACCCACCAGCCCTGAAAAGAGCACTCTCTAAGTCACAGATTTTGAGAGTGAAAAGGATAGTGCCTGACCCTGATCAATGTGAAATTTGTGTCTACAAATTAAAGGATAGGTTTAGATTGAGGGGATACCCAGAATCCACATTGCAGATTTTGAGTGATCATATACAGAGAAGACGTATTTCCACCTCTGGCAGGATCCCATTTGTCTCTAAATATAATACTGCTTCCAATAAGATCAAGGCCATTATCAATAAGAGGTGGCCAATGTTATGCAATGATCTTTTGAGGGTTCCTGAGTTCTGAGACCCCCCACTTTTTTCTTTTAAAAGGGTCCTTTCCCTTAGGGACAGATTAGAGAGATCGGATATTGGATCAGCCAGACCCAACTCCAGTAATACAAGGAGAAGAGGGAACTACCCATGTAGGGATTGTGCGTAGTGCTGTAATGTGGTTTGTTTTTTTTTTTGAGGGGGAAGGATTCTGTCCAACACCCTCGAAGAGGTTGGAGGTTCCCATTATGGGGGTTCTATGATTGCAATTCTAGATATGTAGTGTACTGCATCATATGCCCATGTGGGTTACTTTATGTGGGGGAGACCACTCAGAGGGCCAAGGACAGAATCTCCTCCCATAAATCTGCCATTAAAAAGAGGAGTATGGACCAGGCCGTGTCATCACACTTTACAGAGAAAAAAACATGAGTAGCTTCTCTGCGCTTTCAAATCGTACAACAGGTCCCTACATTAAGAATGGGTGGAGATAGAACTAAAAATGTATTAATAGCAGAAGCATGGTGGATCAGGCATGGTTTGAATAGAATATATGATCTCTTGCTGGTGTGAACCTTAAGATCAGTTTAGTGTTCCGGTATGGCAAAGGGTTTTTTTTTTTTTTACTTCTATTCACGCGTCTTAATGCAGTGGACAAAACTATCCCTTTATTGTTATGTTCTTTGCTTAAATTTTATTCTTATTCTTTCTTTGTAGTCGGCTCCAGTCTGGGTCTTCTGTGCATGCGCGGACCTCCCATGTATGCCACACAGACTGATGCAACACGTAATCACCAGGGCTGATTGCGGCTGAATGGCAGACCTTCAGGAGGATGGAAAGGGACTCAGACGTGTTTATGGGGCTGGAGGAAGCCGGGGTAAGTATCAGTTCTGTATAGTTTATGATCTCTGGTTTCCGTTAAGTGTAGAGAAATTTTCATTGGAATGCGTGGCAACAGCACTCAGGCTTAAACTGTGTGTGTGTGTGTGTGTGTGTGTGTGCGTGTGTGTGTGTGTGCGTGCGTGCGTGCGTGCGTGCGTGCGTGCGTGCGTGCGCGTGTGTGTGTAAATAACAGCTTTAAAAAAAAAAAGACCAATGGAATAAAGCAACTGATATTTAACTGGTCCATTTTCCAACTATATACATTTATATATTTGCATAGAAGTTAGCATAAAATTTGTATCAACTAAGAATTGGCATTTCATTAATCATCCCTAACAAGGAGTCCAAGTGCTAAAATGCGGACCAAGCACCCACTACTCCATGCAGCTAATTACCGAGGTGGGAAGTTTTAAATCATGACAGCCAAGTGCTGACCAACATAAGACAAATGTTATCATATCACACTAGTAAGCATTGTCAATCTAGAATAGAGTGCCATCTGTTAAAGAGATTCTGTATTGTTAAAATCGCACAAAAGTAAACATACCAGTGCGTTAGGGGACATCTCCTATTACCCTCTGTCACAATTTCGCCGCTCCTCGTCGCATTAAAAGTGGTTAAAAACAGTTTTAAAAAGTTTGTTTATAAACAAACAAAATGGCCACCAAAACAGGAAGTAGATTGATGTACAGTATGTCCACACATAGAAAATACATCCATACACAAGCAGGCTGTATACAGCCATCCTTTTGAATCTCAAGAGATCATTTGTGTGTTTCTTTCCCCCTGCAGCTATCTTCCACTGAAGTGTCAGGCTGTTTCTTCCTGCAGAGTGCAGACAGCTGTGCCTGTATGTAATTCCTCAGTATGTGAAAGCCCAGCCAGCTCAGAGGAGGATTTATCCAGCTTGTAAAAGATAATAGAACAGAGAGAAGCTGCACTAATCTAAATATCACACAGGCAGTGTGCAGAGAGGGGCCTGGATGGGGGAGTTCATAGCAGAACCACAACACTGAAGAACTTGGCAGCCTTCCAGACACAGGCCTGACAAGTCTGACAAGAGAGAGATAAGTTGATTTATTACAGAGATGGTGTTAGTAGAACGTGCTGCAGTAAGCCAGAACATATTAGAATAGCTTTTGGAACTTGTAGGATGATAAAAAACAGGATGCAATTTTTGTTACGGAGTCTCTTTAAATGTAATTTAACTTGCTCTACATATTTCTCAAGGGGTGAATGAATTTGGTACATCACAGACTAAATTGACAATGCATGTCCTTGGAAATAAACTTGATGTGGCCAGGGACTTTGTGGGTTTATTTTATTTAATAAGGTTGATTCATCGCTGGGGACATGATTTCAAACAATTGCTAACAAGATTTAATAGAAAACACAGCTCTATGCTGTACCTAGCACTAAATGTTTCTACAATATTAACCATTTCTGGGTACCTAGCACTAAATGTTTCTACAATATTTACCATTTCTGGACCAGATGGCTCTGGCCGCTTTAAGGCTAGATTCCTCCATGCTCTTTTTAGTACTGTGATCGCTGTGATTGGTTCCCAGCAATCACGGGCTCAGGAGCCAATCAAATAGGCTCCTGACTTATGCGGAAGCTCTGCAGTCAGCTAGACAGCAGAGTGAGCAGGTGCAGCGACACTAACAGTGGTGGGAACAGCTAGAGTGATGAGAGGGATGATTGAAATCTACGCCCTGGCAGGAATAACTGGATGTAAACAGGGTGTAGATTTCAATCATCAAGGTCCAGAAGAGGTTAAGCTACAAAGAATTGATCTCAATACCTACTTTTTGTCAATGGATTCTTGGGTACGGTTTTGTAAGTGGACATGGCTTTACCCACAGAGAAAATCGACAAATTTGCATTAAAATTCACAAGCCACAGCCTGCCTTCTGCCTTTTATTTTTCATCCTGGTTTGCTTATGGAATCATGTGACAAGAAACTGCAGTCCTATTCAGACGTAATGAGAAATCCCTGCCGGCTAAGGCTTGAACAGCTTCTAAAACACAAGATTAAAGCAGAACTCCAGACCAAATGTTTATTTTACTTTAGATTAGAGTACTGAATATTTAGAACTTCAGGTAAACTTTTATTTCTGCCTATGTTTCTATTGGGAAGAGTTCCCCTCACTTCCTGGGATGTTACTATTAACAGAAAGAGTAAATCTATCCACCAGTTACACAGAGTAATAAAAGCCTGATACAGGTTATATGCTTTCCTTCATACTACACTACTGAGTGGTGTTTTTATTGCTGTCAGTATTGCCATTTAACCACTTCAGCCGCAGGCACTTCCCTCCTTGAAAAAGCGGCATAGATGCAGCGGAACTACTGGGGCTGCGGGGAATCTGCTGCCACCCCGATCCTCTCCCTGGTTGCCAGTTTCGCACTCCCTGGGTCACATAAGATTTCTGCACTGTGTGCACAGTCACTCATATCTCATAGCCACTCTCAGAATAGCATCTCAGTATCAGTTTGCATGGATTGAGGTTTATTTATATTGTGTGTTTTCACTTACTGCATTAGGTTTTCCTTCATGTTTAGCACATTGCACTTTATGGTACTCTAGTCCACATTATGGTACACCATATAATACAATGTTTAATGTGGAGACATACCTGTATTATACCTGTAACTTTTTATAATAAAGCATTTCTCCAAATCCATCCCCTATAGTTTTAAAATAAACAATGCAACTGTAGATAAAACCCACATTTTATTTACCCATTTGTCTCGGCTATCACAACATTTAAAGGACCAGTATCACGAAAATCCTAAAATCTAACATACATTTAAACACATTCAAATAAGAAGTACATTTCTACCAAGTAAAATGAGCCATACATTACTTTTCTACAATGTTGCTGTCACTTATACCGTGTTTCCCCAAAAATAAGACAGTGTCATATTAGTTTTTGCTCCAAAAGACGTGCTAGGGCTTATTTTGAGAGGAGGTCTTATTTTGGAGGAAACAGTGGTAATTTTCCTATACAAAATGTATACACTCAAATATAATATCTCAGCGCACATCTATTATTATAAATCCTTCAACACATCAGTCCATAAGTTGCATATAAATATTCAGCCTCCTGTATCTTGCCATCACCGGTAATCTCTTCAGGTCCACCACCAGATACACCCTTATAAAAGACACACTCACCAGACGTCTCTGACCACTGTAATGGCCCATACTAACGGGCTACTTTTTGTCCCGTCGCCAGCACACGGGAGCGTGTGCACGACAGGTTCGGCGACAGCTCGTCGCCAGGTCCTTCCGCGTACACACGTAGAAGAGGGATTATTGAAGCGGCGGAAGCTGTTGACGTTTCTCCCCCTCGCCGGAAGCGCCGTGGATTTTCTATTATGTTGCTGTCGCTAGTCCGCATACTCACGCGGACTAGCGACAGTTGCGGCGACGAGCGACGGTTCGGGGTGCGCGCCCGTGTTGCGCCTTATACTCACGGGCGACCTGTCGCCGCAACACGCGCGCGCTGCGTGTTGCGAAGACAATTGTAGCCCGTGAGTATGGGCTATTAGACTGGTCAGAGAAAGCATGAATCCAGGAGCCTTGGTGCTTCAGGGTCCTGGTACAGGTGTTCCCCTTCAGATATTATATCTTTCCTTCCTCCTCATTAATAGATTACCTCAGATACAGTATAAAAATATAAAATTTTATTATAAAAAGCCACTCACATGGTCCTTGGCATTATGTGCACATAGAGTTTTTATGGCGGGCTCTCCCCCGCTGCCTATGCTGGGCTGATGTTTGTCTCCTGTCTTATCAATTTCTCCCCGGGATTCACCGCATACATCAGACAGGGGCCGCCGTGCACCTTCACTACCGACTTCCGCGGAGACTGGAGATACTAGGAAGTCGGTAGTAACTAAGGGGGATGGGGGGGGGGGGGGGGGAGAAGGGGTTATTAACCAATACATGTATTTTTTAATGCATTTTTATTTCAATTTGCCCACAAGATGATGCTACACACTATCTTGGGATACCAGGAAGAGTTCAAGCTTTATTTTACTACACTTTTTTTTTTACTTTCATTCTTATGAACGAATATGGCTCCTGATTGAAGTCATGTTCACTCATATACAGGCACTTTGGCTTAGAGAACACATGTTCCCGTTCACCAATCACCCTTATGTAAGTCCCATCGGGAACGAGCAGCAGGCGTGCACACACTCTGACTGACAGGACGTATGGATACGTCCAGACTTATTTACCCTGGCTCAAACATCCAGTTTCATACTACTTTAACCAGTTAACTCAAACTGGACATACATATGCGTCCAGCATATGTATGTCCAGTTTGAGTTAACTGGTTAAAGTAGTATGAATTTCAGTATGTCTTCTCTGCTCTTAAAAATGAATTACAGTATAAAGCCTACCAGGAGAAAAAAAATGGGAGCAGAACATTTAAACAGTTAAACACAGCATTTAATGGGAAGCTTAGCAACCTATGCCAAAAAAATTATTACATTCTAAGGGATTTATTTATTTTAAAAAGCACTTAGTCAATGGCAGTTGCTCTATCCAACTGCCAAAAAACTGTGTAGCGAGCAGGGAAGCTGGACAACATCATTGTTTAAATCCTTTTTAGGGAATATCTTTATAAAGCATAAAAGCCTTGCTGAGAATCCCCTATGACGAGATGGACTAGTCCAAACCTGTCTGTTCTGTCAGATTTCTACTACCTACTGTAAGTGACAGCAACATAGGAGAAAAGTAATTTATGGCTCATTTTACTCTGGAAAAAATGTACTTCTTATTTGTCTATGTTTGCACATTTTACATTTTACAATATTTTGCTATAGTGCCCCTTTAATTCTTTTCCTTTATCAAACTAAAACTAAAAGTTTTGGATGGAGTCCTACTTTAACAAAAAGAAGACCTATGATGGCATGGGGACCGTAATTACAGCAATCTGCCTGTGACACCATTCTCACCCACAACCATTAACAAATCATCAAGAGTAATCAGAAATACAACATACCTTCCTAGTGTTGCAGGTTCACCTGTAGACACAGGACCTCCCAGGCCATGGGAATTAAGAGGGCCATTCCATCAAGGTTTTTTTTTTGGGGGGGGGGGGGGGGAGGGTGGATAGGTGTAGACGGCGGTATTATTAGCATTTACGCCCCTGCTGCTGAAAGCCCAATTCAACCATTCATGAGAATTATTTCTGTGTCTGAATTTCCTTAGCTAAACCTTGCACCACATCCCTAGGTTTTGTTTTCTTCCCCATTCAAACCACTTCTCTGTAAGCTCAACCAAATTCACCTCTTCATTTTTGCGTCAGGTGCATATGACTTAGTCTTTCAGTAAGCTTCTGCAGAGAATTTAAATTTCTATTTGTGGACCGTTAAACAATAGCACACATTTGTAATCCTACTAGGTGTCTGAAAGCCTGTGCCAGCTGCAGGTGTGAAACAGATTTCCAAATAAGAATGTGCAAGCGGTTGTAATACTGAAGGAGGAATGCTGAATGCTAATTGAAATTAATTTACCCTTCCAGAACCTCTCAGCAAGTAAATCCCTCGCTTTCAAGATCTCATTTCTGACCTGTGCATTGCTCAAGCTAATTTTATCCTCCATACCAGTTCTGTTAAAGAGACACTAAAGCGAAAAAAAAATGATGATATTATGATTTGTATGTGTAGTACAGCTAAGAAATAAAACATTAAGATCAGATACATCAGTCTAATTGTTTCCAGTGCAGGAAGAGTTGAGAAACTCCAGTTGTTATCTCTATGCAAAAAAGCTATTAAGCTCTCCGACCAACTTGGTCGTGGAGAGGGCTGTTATCTGACTTTTATTATCTCAACTGTAATTGAACTGTTTACTTTTCCTCTAGCAGAGGAGAGTTTATTACTTCACAGACTGCTCTGAAAGACTCATTTTGAATGCTGAGTGTTGTGTAATCTGGACATATTATAGAGTGATGCAATGTTAGAAAAAACACTATATACCTGAAAATAAAAATATGAGAATATTTTCTTTGCTGCTAATCTTCTAGTAATTATTCATAGTACACAACCAATTCATTATATCATATATTTTTTTTCGCTTCAGTGTCTCTAAGTAGAAGGAAAGTGAAATATATCTGTAGCAAGATTCAATCTAAGCCCGGGCAAAGTCTACCCTCCTGTTGCGAGGTATCATATAGACATTTTAATTGGTAGGGGATGCTGTACAGGACAAAATCAGTAAAATGTACAATATGTAAAATCCTCCTATAATTGCTCTTCAATACGTAACACAAATATAGGCTATTATTTCAGGAATATTGTTTTCAGGACTACTGTGCATATGTAAAAACAGTTGGCCTTATTGATCATACTTTCTCTCCAGGATGCTCCACCAATCGGTACTCAGTCCAACTCTTTACGCTGCAAAGAATAATGGGAAACATCTGAGCTTGCTCACTTGTTTTTACATAACACAACATAACACGTTTCCAACATATACGTGGCAGAAACTGACAGTCATCGCCTGCTGCCAATCACTTATTGCACCCCTGCCTTTACTCAATTCCTTTTTTCTTCTTTTCGCCTAGGTTATAGTTTCACACCTTATAAATAAAATGCATTTTAAGCCACCAGCAAGCAAGAAAATGCTAAACAAAAATTGGATGGTACTATATTCATTTACTTTTTCAATTGCAGAGTGCTGAAAAGTTATTTTAACAAACGATAAAAAATGATCTCCTAGGAGAAAACTTAGGAGAAAATGTGAATTGAATAAGGACCACCATTGTATAATATGGCTAATTACTCATACAGGAAGACTAGAATTTCTTTGTTTTCAAGATTTGAAGTGCAATTCAAGTTTACTCTTTTTTGAGGAGATTCGCAGCTGGATGCAAACTGAAGATCATTTTAATAGCATTGACTGACAAATAATCTGTAGGACTTGTCTGTTAAAAGCATTTTTCAACAAATATGGGATTTCCCTGATGCATCCACTTACGGTATTTGTCAGTGATTGGGATATTTGTTGTTATTAATTCTACAAAATACATGGTACTCACCACAGATGTACTGATCCTTATATGGCGTAGTCTGTCCCTGACTAAAATATCAGTGTTCATTACTGCATCCATACTGCAACTTCTATGCAATAAGTACATCACTGACTGACTGACCCCACCACAGCATACAAGAGGATAAACTTTCTTTTTGGTAGATGTCTTCCACAGGACTTTACAGAGCAACTATGGAGTATTGATATTAACTGTCCCTTAGAGGAGCTCACAATCTAATCCCTACCATAGTCATTTGTCCATCATAGCCTAGGGACAATTTTTAGAGGGAAGCCAATTAACGTATCTGTATATTTTGGGGATGTGCCCGAAGTGCCCGGAGGAAACCCACACAGACACATGGAGAACATACACACTCCATGCAGATGGTGCCCTGGCTGGGATTCCAACCAGGGACCCATTGCTGCAAGGCGAGAGTGCTATCCACTATGATTATCTGATGTTAGAGGAGGATGATAGTTTCTTAGTATGAATGACTTCCAGTTTCTGAATGAATGAATGCATGAATTTTATTTTTTTCTGGAAAAAAAAATCTGCATATTGATGGTTTACAAAACAAAAAGCTGTAGTTTTGTATTTTTCCATTAATTAAGCCTACCATCCTTCACAATGGAGTTGATATAGAAAACTGTAATGCCTGTTTTAGCCAAAGGTATTAGGATTTGCCAATTTCACTTTACCTCAGATTAAGACTACGATTCATAAACAGTTCAAACATATGAATAAAGTTTTGTATTAACAAAGTGCCTAATTATATGCATAATTTATCACACACGCACCTGTACAATGCATATAAGACCTGCATACCGCAGATGCTCAGTGAGAATGCAAATCAGTGCTGCGCTTTTGATGTGTACAATAAACCTTCTCCTGGCTTTGTGATTAAACTATATGGAGCCATGTCAGCTCTACTCCAAGCTATAGGCGCTGATAATGATCAGAGGGAACCCCCATAGGCTTTCCTTCAACTCTGTATAGCAGCTTGGTATGGTTAGCAGTATTGTAGCAATGTGTTTCCAGCATAATTTTTGCCCCAATCTGCTGCTCAGGTTGAAGTTCCCCTATGGTGAACGTGTTCACAATTGCATGTTTGCAGCCATTGGCATTCGTGAACTATACTATCTAAAGTGGCTTAATGGCGCTCCTCTCAAACATGAATTATCAATGATAATTCATGTTTGAGAGGAGCGCCATTAAGCCACTTTAGATAGTATAGTTCACGGGTAACAGTAAATTCGGGCGCCTGAGGCAAGTGGACAAATCGGGCGCCGCCATTCACTCCTATAATAAATATCGTTTAATGGGCGCCCGATAGGAAAAAAGGGCGCCGGTGAAAAATAACGTTTTAAAAGCGGCGCCCGGAGACTTAATGTTTTATTACTGCTTCTTATGATTACACATTATTTAATGATTTATACATTTTTAAATATTATTTTTAAACGAAAAACAGTACAATATTTTTTTTCAAACATTATTTTTAAACGAAAAACAGTACATTTTTTTTTCATTATTTTTAAACGAAAAAACCAACAGGGGGGTCTTAGGTTTAGGCACCAACAGGGGGGTCTTAGGTTTAGGCACCAACAGGGGGGGGGTCTTAGGTTTAGGCACCAACAGGGGGTCTTAGGTTTAGGCACCAAAAGGGGGGTCTTAGGTTTAGGCACCAACAGGGGGGTCTTAGGTTTAGGCACCAACAGGGGGGTCTTAGGTTTAGGCACCAACAGGGGGGTCTTAGGTTTAGGCACCAACAGGGGGGTCTTAGGGTTAGGCACTAACAGGGGGGTCTAGGGGTTAGGGGTAGGTACAAGGAGGGTTACTTAGTAAAAAAAATTTTTTTAACGTTATTATACGTTTCAGTATTTAAACGAAAGATTAACGTTTTTACAATTGCCGATTTAATGCACATTATTTAATGATTTATAACTTTAAAAAACATTAATTTTAAACAAAATACAGTACAATACATTTTTAAACGTTATCCATGCTTATCGTTAAAAACCCGGCGCCCTTTTTTCCCAGCGCCCCTTTTTAACGTACGCTAGTTCACGAATGCCAATGGCTGCAAACATGCAATTGTGAACACGTTCACCATAGGGGAACTTCAACCTGAGCAGCAGATTGGGGCAAAAATTATGCTGGAAACACATTGCTACAATACTGCTAACCATTTATCATATATTATCTAGAATTCCTTAATGGCGCTACTCTCGAACCTGAATTATAAACGCCTCACTGTATGGAAAAAAGAAACCAAACCACAAATTTCCCCACAGAAGTACAGTAACAAGTAAGTTCGCACAATATGGAAAAAGTCCAATCAGATGAAAATATTAATAATAATAATGGATCGCCGCACACTTGGGGGGTATCCACCCTAGAAACAGTTTATAAACAGAGTGTGCAGGCGCTCAACATCAGTCAGTAGACAACCATAAAGTACATAAGTCCCAATTGGCAGTAATATCCGCCCAGTATACTCTCACCATAAGGGATGGCTGATCAAATCATAAATCAGCAAATACACATGTCAGCAAACTCCTGTCAGTAGGTGTCTTCAAAACGGCTGGATCTGAAACTCAGAAAAGTGGAAAACCATAGCGTAATCCCATCCAGAAGGGTATAGACTCACAGCTCCACAAGTGGACCACACGTGTAAAACTCCCTCCACCACACAGAAATAGTAGTAATTGTAACCGCTCACCAGATAATGTGGCTGATCACACTAGCAGACCAGCAACAACACTTGTAATGGTAAGAAGTCTTCCGGATATTGTAGTCCTAAAAACTTAAGACAAACGCTAACATAGCGTAATACTGTTTTTTATCCGGAAGACCTCTTACCATTACAAGTGTTGTTGCTGACATGTGTATTTGCTGATTTATGATTTGATCAGCCATCCCTTATGGTGAGAGTATACTGGGCGGATATTACTGCCAATTGGGACTTAATGTACTTTATGGTTGTCTACTGACTGATGTTGAGCGCCTGCACACTCTGTTTATAAACTATTCGTGAACTATAGCTCACATTCTCCAGAGTTGAACTTGTGTCCCATAAGTCCCAGCATATTCTTTGAAATTAAGATCAGCTGGTTGGAATGGATGATAGGAATTTAGTTTGCCGTGTGATCACAAATGCTCATTTTCATCAGGTTTTAATGAGCACTTCTCCATTTGCTGCTGTACTGCAACCAGAGAAAACTTCTGAATCCTCCAGCCCAGAAGCTCCAGTGATGATGACATGTGAGTACCTCCTATCAAAATCCTAGTGCCTTGTTGTGCAACATCATTGCAATGCCCTGGCATCCTGCAGTACCTTCCTTCCCCATCAATCAACTGGAAGCCACAGCTATTACATAAGCTAATCTTTCCTGTTCTGTGGTAAGGAAGGGAGGGAGGTCTATTGACTGGAGTGATGCAGGCAGCCCAACATTGCATTTTGGGATGCAACACAGAGAGCTATGGGAGGAAGCAGACTTAGATTACCACTCAACTCCTCTTCCCAGTTCCTATTGGGAAGCTGATGTGGCCCAGGATGTGGCCCAGAAAGCTGGAAGCTACAGTGATGTGGAGAAATGAAGAATGGTTAGTCAGAAAACCTCCAAGTATGGTGGAGCTTTAGATGGTGTGGTGTCCTTGTTGGTGTCAGTAGTTTGGAGTGGGAAAAGTAAATGATGAACCTGCACTATGTTAATGATACATTAAAAATCAGGTCCCCCTTGAGAATTTTAGAAGAAGCACCAGATCTCAGTGACATTTGACATGTGCATTGTTCCACCAATACAGCATTTGCTACTTTATATTAATGGTGGAAGCGGGAACAGCATTAAACATGGTTTAAAAACAAAGCCAGCCATTGGTCAGATCTTGTTGGGAATGGGAGATTTACTTAAAGTGACTCTGTAACAAAAATTACAACGTTTTTTCTACCATGCTACAAGTTCCTAAACCTATTCTAATCTGTTCTGGCTCACTGCAGCACTTTGTACTATCACCGTCTCTGTAATAAATCAATGTATCTTTCCCCTGTCAGACTTGTCGGCCTGTGTCTGGAAGGCTGCCAACTCTTCCATGCTGGTCTGTTCCTCTATGCACACTCCAGTGTGTGTTTTATTTACATAAGCCAGCAGCTTCTCTGCTATCTTATCAGTGATAGAAGAGAGCTGGATAAAAATCCTCCTATGTTAGGCTGTGAAAGTAGCTGGCTGACACATACTGAGGAATTACAAACACAGGCAGAGCTGTCTGCAGGAAGCCTGTAATGTTCAGTGCATGAGAGAAGAAGGGGACAGAAGGTAAACACACAAATGATCTTTTGAGATTCACAAGGGAAGCTGTATACAGCCTGCTTGTGTATGGATGTATTTTCTATGTGTGGACATATTGTACATCAATCTACTTCCTGTTTTGGTGGCCATTTTGTTTGTTTATAAACAAACTTTTTAAAACTGTTTTTGACTACTTTTAATGCGGCGGGGAGCGGCGAAATTGTGACAGAGGGTAATAGGAGATGTCCCCTAACGCACTGGTATGTTTACTTTTGTGCGATTTTAACAATACAGATTCTCTTTAAGAATGTATTTAAACATAAAGAGACTTTAATGACAGTGAATGTACATCAAATCAAGAGTGAATGCCTGGCTATTCCATTAAAAATTGACCCTCATTGTCATTCACTCATTTCATGGCTAAGTGATTTCTTTAGAACTGCTTTTATAATTACAAGTGAGGTCTTACTCCGAGGACTCCACTTTCTCCCAAGCTGAATCCCGGATTTAGATCATGGCTAATTATTTCATTGTACAGTCACAGTGCCACGGGGCAGAGCGTGTGGGGATCTTCTTTGTGGATTAAGTGGTTAAAAAACAGGAACTTCAAGGCTTAGATAAGAATATCCTTTCATCTGTCAAATTCACTGTAATTCACCAAAGTACAATTATCATTATGCATCTGTCTGGAAAAAGGTCAGATTATAATAGTTTAATTCATTCTCAGCCATAAGGGAAGACGAGGTAAAATCTCTGGAAAGATCAGAGCTTTATTGTTATCACATCTTGTGACTCTCACATAAAGCACTTCACACTCTACCTCCTGGGACCTCACAGCATCAGAAATAGTTGAATAAATGCATAGAAATACTCTGTTTTAAGCACGTTGTTGGAATGCAATGATGCATATACTGTATGTTAACGATCTGTAACCCTCATGAAAGTGTAGCATGACCAAAATCAAGTCATTTTTTGCCTGAGTATCAGCAGACGTCTGGTAAAATGTGTCTGGTTAATCCAGGCTTCATTACTGATTATAATGATGGTTAGGATAAGTGTCCGCATACACATTCAATTTTCACTGGCCCATGATTTGCCATTTTTACCACCTATTTGTAGTATGGGAGCTTACCTACACCATCTGTTTATAGCATTCAACATCTGTAGGCCCTCATACTACATGGACGTGGTAAAATTGGCCAATTATTGGCCATTTAAAATTAGATGTGTGTATGCACCCGTAGGCTCTGATAATGGTAGTTAAGATTAGATGATAGTAAGGATGGTGAGGAATAGTGATGAAAAGAATGGTAACAGTTGATAAGGAGAGTTAGGCGATTGAGCATGGATAGGTTAGGGTTAGTACCATGAATTCAAAGGCTAGGGCAGGCATGGGCAAACTTGACCCTCCAGCTGTTAAGGAACTACACATCTCACAATGAATTTGCCTTTATGAGTCATGAATGTGGCTGTCAGACTCCTGCAATGCATTGTGTGACTTGTAGTTCCTCAACAGCTGGAGGGCCAAGTTTGCCCATGCCTGGGCTAGGGGGTTAGACTAGAAAAAGGTCGTAAACTAACCCAGTTGATAAAGTTTTGTTTCACTGCAATACACATCAGTGCTCATTTTCACTACTTAAATAACTTAGTCATCTACATTTATCATAAAGGTTTTGGACAACCTATCCTTTATTTCTGTCTCCAGATTCTGCTTACTGTGGATGATGATCATTATAGATTTGCAGCCACTTCCCATTTTCACAAACCAAATTCTTGATTTGGGTGCTGCTATAAACATTTATGGTGTTTTGATATTCTGCAGGGTTGTCATGATTATTGAAGCATGCACCCAAAAGAAGTGTAACCAAACAGTGAGTGATCAGTCCCTGGTGAAAACTGATTGGGTAGTAGTAGTGTTTACTTCTACCATCTTGTTCACTTCATCTGTTCAGATTTCTGCAGTACTTTGTTGTATGGCAGCTGACCATCCACTGCTCTTCCCCTGTCTGCTAGTTGGACACATTCCGCCATTTAGTCACCTTTTTGCTAAATAAACCACAAAAAATCAAGTTGCTAGGCTAGTTAGGAGCAATAGGTCCATGCTAGATGTGATCAAAATGATAGAATTTTTTAAAAATTGACAATTTTAAGGACAGCCTTAGCTTCCTGATCTGCAGGCTTTATCAGAGCAACAACTTATTGAAGGACAACTGAAGTGAGAGGGATGTGGAGGCTGCCATTTCCTTTCAAACAATACCAGTTGCCTGGCAGTCCTGCAGATGGTTCATGCATTAGTAGTCTGCATCACACACCTGAGTCAAATCGAGGCAAACATCTGATCTGCATGCTTGCTCAGGGTCTTTGGCTAAAAATATTAGAGGTAGAAGATCAACAGGGCAACCAGGCAATGTACATTATTAAAAAGGAAATAAATATGTCAGCTTCCATATCTCTCTCACTCAGGTGTCCTTTAAGTACTTGTGAAGTATTGAAGCATTATTGTACATAATAACCAGTTAAATAGAAAAAAAAATAAATGGCAGTATTGATTTGACCATCATCACCGTGTCTTTTTGCTTTTGTATTTGCAAGTACAAAAATTAAGATGTAGAAGTATTTTCTGCTGTAAGAAGGCAACAAGATACTGCAAAAGTATTTATTTTTTAAACCGGCAGAACTGATGGGTAATATGATTGGTAATTATGAACAACTCATCAGCTGTTTCTTTCCTTTACATTTATAGCCTGCTTTTATTGCAAAAAGAACACTGTTGTGGTTTATCGTTGTGTTATACAGGACTGTGTAAAGGAAAGCTAGTCACAGTATACAGCAATTATCTCCAGTTTCTCTATTAATAACTTCTTTATCTACACCGGTGATAAACAAGACTAGGGCACTCAAACTATGGAGAATGCTGGTGTGAGCGGGGAATCCACTGTGGATGGTAGATTAAAGGAAAGGAGAACGTGGGCAGCAGATGCAGCAGAACAGTGACAGCCCGAACAGCGGCTCTCGTTGACTCCAGTCTTTTCTTCTTCAATAATGAAGCAATTTGTTGTATTTGTGCTTTAACATTCGGCTGTTCCAAGTTCAGCTGAATTTAATGATTTCAAGTAATACATCACCGCAATGATTGTAGCTTTAACCGATACTCTGTTTGAAGACTTAGATGAAATTTAGTGTAGAAACTGGACCATATCCAGGCTACAAACACTAATCAAGCCAGGAACTGTCCCTACCATACAATGTTTATGGTCATTTATAAAACCACAAACACAGATCGTACATGCAGACCTAATAGAATAGACACCAGTGGAGGTCATGGCAGATGGACAAGTATCTCATCAGTGACCCATAACTACAGAAGAATCATTTGAACGTAGATAGCTTAACGAGTGGTGTCACTTTGCTGTTCGGGATTTGAAGCATTTGTTGCGCCTTTGTTATCTGAAATACTGTTGACATTCAGTGACAAAGCCGTGAAACACTCCAATTGCTAGTAGTCAATACTGTAGAAGCAGCTGCATTCCGCAATCCCTCTCTAGCATGATTTCAGTGGTGAGTGGTTTGCCTGTGTGACATGACCATACATGACAGCAATGCATTGGAATCAGCATCTCGGTTCAGCAGTTTAGTTAAAGAGGAAATGCAGTGAAACAAACCATGAATACAATTGCTTAATTTTTTTATAATATTAATTTGAAAATTAGTCAATGTTTGCACATTGTAAAATCTTTTCTCGTCCTTCTCTACGTTCTCAAATTTATCACAGGTGGCAACATCATTAATCCTTTAATTACAGGTGACAACACCTTAAGTCCTGTCTGGTGATCTCTGCAGAGTGTTTACTGAGAGTTTTGAAGCCACAAAAAAAAAAAAAAAAAAAAAAAAAAAAAGATAACTTGTATCCAAAAATTCTCAGGGGATTGGGGAGAAATCTACATCGCTAATCAGCCTAGGCTAAACATCAATCATTTACATCAACATATGGATATCGGACGTTTTTCTGATGCTGAATCCAGGTTAATTACCATAAAAGTGGGATCCTGAAATATTTACTGCATTCTACTATATGCCATTACAGTGCCTCTTTAAGATTCAATACTAAAAGATGATATGTGTTGCCTCCATCTGCATGTAGCTCGCTGCCTGGTAGGCATGGTAGTAATTTGCACTTTTTTGGATGTAAGAGCGTTTATACCAAACAAATTATCCAGATGATGTGCTTGAGACGGGATATTAGTGCAGTTTGGAACAGTCTGCATGCAAAAACACACAAAACCAAGAACAACTGGACAGGGATCTTAAAACTCAACCGTGCCTACTACAAATGTACAGTAAGTACAGGAGATCTGCACAATAATATTTTTGAAGGACCACTCCCAGCAAAAGACATTTAACACCACAGATGATACAATTGTCAAAAAGAATACTAGAAAAACAGACTGCAGTGCAATAAGTAAGCACTACAAGCAAGGCTGAATGTAAATATGTAACGTTGCGGAATCGTTTTCGCGGTTAGCGCACAAGCGTATAATTAGGTGCAATGCACCGGCAGAGGGCAATTCCCACCGGCAGATGGCGCTGTGGAGTGCAGACGAGTACAGCCTCTGCACGGCCACAAATGCGAATTGTACAGATCTAAGACAATGCAGAGCTTAACAGCCCTTAAAGAGAAAGAGCACAGATACAGGATAATTGTGTGTCCACCAATCTAGTCGCCAACCCAGCGACGGTGAACACACATCAGCAGAAACAAAAGCAAGAACGCAATCGCAGAGAATGGCGATTGCCAAGAGACATCAGACAGAGCACGAGAGGAGCAGAGGCAGAGTAAACAACAATGAGAAATAATGAAAACAACAAACGCTAGCTAAACGCGAACACGTTTACGGCGCGGTCTCCGCACGAAAAGTGCAACAGAGACAAGCACGCCACCCTGACTAACCAATAACAGACAAACATGAAAAAGAGAGAACGTGAACGCTTGCTAAACGGTTACCTCACCGAGCCTACAGCAAGCGTTCGTATCGGACAAGGCAGACAAACGGGAAACAGGAATATGAGAGATACGATCCACCGCTCTTCCGCCAGAGCGAGTGCGATCCGGGTTCAGGAACAGGATGACAGATCAGAAGGATCCACAGCCGCTACCGCTAGAGGCTAGTGCGATCCAAACAGGACAGACAGATGAACAGAAGGGGCTACCAGTAGCAACCGCTGCTCTGGTTAGCACCCCCAGACAGACAGAACGATTTCCTGATGACCACCGCTGGCGACAGGACAATCGCAGCAGAGAGGCAACACAGACAAAACAGATAAGCAAGCTAACTGCACTAGAGAAGCTGCCAAGTGCAGTCCCAAGAATTACTCTAAGATAACTTTAACAAAGCAACAGGGAAGGCTGACACTCAAGGAGTGTTTCTCAGTAACAAACCATGAAAGGATGACCAGCAAAGGATTCTGGGAAAACATGGCTTTTATACTGCCGGCCTTCAAAGGAGGCAGCTAGGTGATTTGCATAACAAATGTATGCAAATTCCTCAGCAGCAGAGCAGGTCAAAAACTTGCAAAGGAAAGACAGGTCTCTCTTCCAGAGACCTGCAGCCCACAGACTAGAGGAATGGTCAAACAGCTGTCTGCCTGTGCAGCCAGCTGAGCGGATCATTACAAAACGATTGTACTGTACTATACTTGTAGTAGCTAAATTACCTTAAGTTTTGGCTGAAACCCATTAGCAGTCAAATAGGCTGCTATGTACACAACCTTCACCCTCTCTCCCTCATTACATACTCCCAGAAAAAAAAGGCCCTGGCTGTATCATATGTGACACCAGCCATTAACCCTTTAAACTCAAAACATGTGCAAACAATAAGTTGGAAGTTTGATAATAAAAGGAAGTAGGTCACCAAACTGGACTGCAGTGCTTTAGTAGAAAGCCAAATCACCATGACTAGGTTCCCTTCTTAAACCTGCCTCAGCCTAAAACTCAGGTTCAAAAGCATGAAACATTTGCTTGCATGCTGACTAGTACAGTAGGAACCAGTTCTGGGGGTGGCATTGTGGTGAAGTGCCCTAGAACACTAGAACAAAACCCTGCAGTCTGTTGTAGAAACTAAGATATTCCATTTTGGCAACTTAGTTGCTTTTATTATTTTCAGAGTTCCAGCTTGTGTGTATGTGTTTTGCATGCAGAGCATTATTGATTGATTGCATGTTAACTTCCTGTGCAAACATAAACCGAACTCTAATCCCGCTTCAGTATCATTAAAAGCTGCACCCTGGGACGCCAGCCCTGCCAAAGCTGGCGGCAGTATCCAAAACACTAAAAACAATGGTGCATGAGCCAGCCTGGGGCCCCGGGAACTCTCACTGCCCGGGGCCCCAGAACCAGCATCTGACACCATATGTGAGCGCAGCCAAGACCTTGGAGCTGCCACATCCAAGGCCTGTCTCCTACTGCTCTAAAACTTACCAAACACACAATTGGAGAACCAAGCTAGGTGTATTATGTGTGCACTTCTCATTGGCTTATAAGCAGCCTGCAGGCTTTATAAAGCAGCAGAGAACTGTTTGGGAGTGAGGTTCTCCAATTGTGTGTTTGGTAAGTTTTAGAGCAGTAATTATTGTAGTATCCCATGCAGTTTAGTTAGGAGGGGGGCAGATGAGAGGGAATATCCTGCACGCTGGTGCCCCCTGCTGGTCATATAGCCATTGTCTATATGCAACTGAAGCCCTCTCCTACTAATTGGCTGACTTGCTCAGCTTTTGCTTGATTATCACTGCAAGCTAGGTGTATTATGTGTGCACTTCTCATTGGCTTATAAGCAGCCTGCAGGCTTTATAAAGCAGCAGAGAACTGTTTGGGAGTGAGGTTCTCCAATTGTGTGTTTGGTAAGTTTTAGAGCAGTAGGAGACAGGCCTTGGAGGTGGCAGCTCCAAGGTCTTGGCTGCGCTCACATATGGTGTTAGATGCTGGTTCTGGGGCCCCGGGCAGTGAGAGTTCCTGGGGCCCCAGGCTGGCTCATGCACCATTGTTTTTAATTATTGTAGTATCCCATGCAGTTTAGTTAGGAGGGGGGCAGATGAGAGGGAATATCCTGCACGCTGGTGCCCCCTGCTGGTCATATAGCCATTGTCTATATGCAACTGAAGCCCTCTCCTACTAATTGGCTGACTTGCTCAGCTTTTGCTTGATTATCACTGCAGGCTAGGTGTATTATGTGTGCATTTCTCTTTGGCTTATAAGCAGCCTGCAGGCTTTATAAAGCAGCAGAGAACTGTTTGGGAGTGAGGTTCTCCAATTGTGTGTTTGGTAAGTTTTAGAGCAGTAGGAGACAGGCCTTGGAGGTGGCAGCTCCAAGGTCTTGGCTGCGCTCACATATGGTGTTAGATGCTTGTTCTGGGGCCCCGGGCAGTGAGAGTTCCCGGGGCCCCAGGCTGGCTCATGCACCATTGTTTTTAATTATTGTAGTATCCCATGCAGTTTAGTTAGGAGGGGGGCAGATGAGAGGGAATATCCTGCACGCTGGTGCCCCCTGCTGGTCATATAGCCATTGTCTATATGCAACTGAAGCCCTCTCCTACTAATTGGCTGACTTGCTCAGCTTTTGCTTGATTATCACTGCAGGCTAGGTGTATTATGTGTGCATTTCTCATTGGCTTATAAGCAGCCTGCAGGCTTTATAAAGCAGCAGAGAACTGTTTGGGAGTGAGGTTCTCCAATTGTGTGTTTGGTAAGTATCCAAAACACTAACTACTAGCTGCTGTGTTTGTGGTTAGCGTTTTGGAGCTTTCTGGTACGTTCGCCCCTCCCTTATTTTCAAAATTGTACACATCTAATTTTTTTATTTTTCCTTAACTCTGTTACTTTTTTTTATAAGATAAGGCTCTGACTTGGGCTATTACTAGGTCTCTTTGTTTGCACAATTAGAGTACTGCACTTTTTTCTTTTCCCTGATGAAGTCCAGCTAATATGAAATGTTGGAATAGGATATTTATGTAATGTGGGGTGGTTGTATACTTGTGTATGGCGGGAATGTTGTGTGAAGGACAGCTATAGTGCTAGACCATAGGGAGAGATATGCTCCCCTTTGGTTTTCTAGTCCTTACACGTTACTAATCTGAACGTGTGACATGTCTATTGGTTACTGCACAACTGTTCAGGACTATAGGACATTGACCTTTTTGGACCATAGGGAGAGATCTCCTCCCGTTTGGTTTTATAGTTCTTACAATCTGAACATGTAACAGGCTAATTCTGTTGATGCATAATTGTCCAGGTCTACCTCTCCCATACTCTAGGTCTGTGTTAGGTGATGGTGGTTGTTTCCTAGCCCAGTTTTTATGTATATTTATTGAACGTTATAGTGTAGGTATTATGATACCATTTGAGAAGGGCCAATTTAGGGATTGCTTAGCAGCCCTAGTGTTTTGCTCCCTTTTATAAGATTGCAAGATTTTGTATCAATTGGTTATCTTTCTGAGGAGATAAATTTCTATTTTGCAAAATGCACGAGGAATCCCTTCTATTGTTATAGGATGTTCAAGTAGTTAGTCACTGAGAAGAGTCATTAGGTTTACTGCACCTTGCACTCCACCTCAAATATACCCTGAAGGGTGTGGTGTGTATGGGGATGGAAACAGTATTACGATGATGACTCATGGAAAGCTCCATTTTCCCATTACTGAGTATTTTTTACAAATTGTTCATGATATTACTTTAGTTTTACCAATGCCCCCATGTCCATGCACACTTTTATTTCCTTTTTACCAGACTAAGGGCCCTGACACACCAGAGGGCATTTTGAAGATTATTTTTTTGTCTTTACAAAAAAATGCTTTCATTGACTTACTGTATATTCTGGCGTATAAGACTACTTTGTAACCCTTGAAAATCTTCGGAAAAGTCAGGGGTCGTCTTGTACGCCAGGGGTCATTGATGCCGGGTGATACACCCTATCTTGTTACCGACTCTCAGATCTCGCTGCTGAGGACTGTAGTGAATTGGTGCAGGCGCACATGTGCGAGATCTGAGAGGCAGAGAAAGAGGTAAATAGGATACAAGGGCAGGGCAGAAGGGGGAAAGAGGCATGTTTTATGGGCACAGCACAATCTATTCTTTCATACCGCTCTGATGAACAGGTAGACAAAGAGAGCTGACCAATACACTTGGGGAGAGGGAGAGTTGACCAATCCAACCAGTCAATCTGGGTACCACATACAGTACAGCACCAATATCTGTTCATACATAGCACCAGTATATGTTTTTTTTTTTTTATTTTTATTTGTTGGGCGTTGGAAGAGGGGTAGTTTTATATGGTGAGTACATCCCAAACTCTCTATTTTAATTGAAAAAGTAGGTGGGTCGTCTTATACGCCCAGTCTTATACGCTGGAATATACGGTACATTAAAATCACGACAATTGCCACAATTGCAATTTGTAGAAAAATCCTGATCATGTATATTTTCCTACGATTTCACAGTGATTTTAACGCAAGTCAATGGAAACATTTTCAACAATAAAGACCTGCAAAATGCTTCTCAGTGTGTCAGGGGCCGGGCTCTCCAGCTGTTAAGGAACTATAAGTACCACAATGCATTTGCCTTTATGAATAATGACTGTGGCTGTCAGGCTCCTGCAATGCAGAGTGTGACTTGTAGTTCCTTAACAGCTGGAAAGCCAAGTTTGCAGATCACTGACTTATGTGATCATGACCTGCAGATTTCCTCAATTACTTCCCCTATGCATCTTCAAAACAGTAAGGGCCTGTTTCCACTACACGTAGATTCTGCATGCAGAAAACGGACTCCAATAAATGCCTATGAGAAATCTGCATCATATAAATCGCATTCAGTGGAAACAGGCCTGTAGACATTCATTGGAGTCAGTTTTCTGCATGCAGAATCTGCGTGTAGTGGAAACAGGCCCTGAAAGACAAGCATACACAATACAATTTGCCAAAATGGTTACAATAAAGCTGATTCTCTTTATCTGCTCCCTATCTTCAGCAAATGGCAGAGAGTGCTTAACTGCCGACTTTAAAAAAGGGAGGGAAGTGACAACAGTTTTTCATTCCAGAGAAAGTGTCATGTGTCCAAAAGTCGCATTTTCTAAACCAGTGCATGTAGCTATAAAATGGTCTAGCAGTGTGCTAGACCATTTTATAGCTACATGCACTGGTATAGAAATGGAATGCCTCTTCTCCTTCAGATTTGTTATTTTGCATAGTTTCCTTTCCCAGCTTGTAAGTGTGGGTGTTGCTGGACAGGTGAGAAGTAACCTCAATTCCCTTGACAAGGGAGTTGTTATGAACACATAATCAGACACAAGCAGATAAGAGAGGAGTATAAAGCATTACTCTAACCTGTTCATTGAGAAGCCATGGAAGGAGTAGTTAGTGTCAGAGACCACAAGCAGTGCTTGAAAACAGCAGTTCTCTGGAAATAATTGCAGGATCTAATGAAAATAATTACATTTCATAATAGACTGCTTGATTTCAGCCTGGCCATGCTGAAAGCTGTATGAGCACATTTCTGTGACTAGATTCATTCTTTCATAAATAAGCGCTGCTTTTAAAATGGCCACAGAAATGGTAATTTACTCTGCAGATGGTAGATCAACAAGCATCTGTGGGCAGCTGAAGATCTGCAGGTTAGCCCATAAATACTGCATCTGCAGAAACTGTACAATTTCTGCTAAAAATAGGCCTTTTCATCTTCAGCTTATGCATTGATAGAGGAAGAGTCTCCATCCATCACTGGGCGATGTTGTCATCTGTATGACACTAATCCAATGCTCAGTTTTAATAATTCATTACCAAGGATCAAGTTCTTGGTCAAAAAAAGTTGTTCATTAAGCAAGTGAAGGATCTTTTTGTCAGCATATCTACTGCCTAGATAAGTCTCAGTTCTATTGGCTCCATTAAGCTAGTTTCCATTGTTTCCATTGTTACCAGTTATAGCTATGATTTAGGGACTTTAAAAAAAAGCAAGCAATTGCAATGCTGAGGATTTTAGCCAGTTGCCTACCGATTTACCAGTACATCATTTTTCATCAAGACATTTGCAACACTCTCTTTGTAGCCTAACATCTCTTCAGTGCAATCATATCTTTACTTGATTCCGCCATCTCTTCGCTCCATAGATGCTGCATTTCTTTGTCAGTCCCTCCACTGTCTGTTCTTCAAACAAAATATCTAGTTCAAGCTTCTAACTCTTACCCACACAGCTTTCTTCAATCCCATATATCACTACACATTTCATGAAACCATTCTACAACCAACCTGTTCTCTTCCTCTCATCAAGTATGTTACATGTGTTGCTTCTGGGCAGATAAGGGCAAATTGTCTCAGTATTTTCTCATAACATGCTGCATTCATCTTGTCCTACAGTTTCATTTCTATGCCACTGTAGCTCACCTGCTTCCTATCTCAAACATCATTGATACCATCCATGTTTTATGGTAGCGATGGTGCCCTTTTCATTACAGTCCTTGTTGACTTTTCCAAACAAAGTGCCTATCGTTGTAACCATAAAGTTCAATTTTGGTGTCATCACTCCAAATTACTTTTTTCCAGTAGTTTTGATGTTGGTCTAGGTGCTGTTTTGCACGTTTCAAACAGGCTGTATTGTAACATTGGTGCAGTAATTGCTTTAGTCTGGCAAGGCGACCATGCAGCCCATGTCTCTAAACATTCACACTGCCTCTTTAAACATCCACTCTACTTTTCTGTAGAGAAGTCTGGATGTCAGCTGAAGGTATCTATGGCTGTTTCTTGCATACCAAACATGGTCCTGGCTGTTCTAGCTAAACGTTGTATTGGTCTACTTGACTGTAGCTTGGTGTCAACAGAACCCCTCAGTTTCCACTCTATGATAATTAGAACAGTGCTGATTGGCATTCTCAACTTTCTGGATTTCCTGTTTTATAAAATTGAAGAACCTTCTCTCAGGTCTTTTGCTTTCCCCATGGCTTAAATGTGCAGGTGACTTTACACAAAGACTACTACTGTAATTACAAGCAAACAAGTCACAGGTCTGGACAATTAGCTTTAATAACCAATTAACTTGTGTGTGTTAATTTGTGAGTATATCATCAGGTCAAAACCTCTAGGGTATGTAAATCTTTGATTAAGGCCACTTGAGTCCTTCCAATTATTATAATGCTAAAAGACACACAACTGTGTGATATTAAATGGCTTTGCCCAACCATTAACAATCATGTTTTTGAAACAAAAAGCCAATATTTCACAATTTCTGCCAGCATATGTAAACGTATGAGCACAACTGTATCTACGTATGCACTAATGGCATTTATAGCCATCTGCCAGCCCCAAGACATTTGGTGTTAACCCCTTACTCACTTGGCCCCTTGCATGGGCAGGGCCCTCTCTCTTATTTCGGCATTGCTTAATTTATATACAGCAGCAAGAAAAATGTGAAGCCTTTGGAATTATATGGATTTCTGTACAAATTAGTCATAAATGTGATCTGATCTTCTAAGTCACAACAATAGACAATTACAGTCTGCTTAAACTAATATAGACAATTACAGTCTGCTTAAGCTAATACCACACAAATAATTACATGCTTCCATGTTTTTATTGAACAAACCATATACACATTTTGTTTAGCTGAAGATCAGATCACATTTTATGACCAATCTGTGTAGAAATCTATATAATTCCAAAGGGTTCACATACTTTTTCTTGCTACTGTACATTTGCCTCGTTTCATCAAAGGCTGTTCGATAAAAATTAAAAAAAAACGTTAAAATACCACATTCGGTATTAGACTTTTTTTTTTGCCAATTCATCAATATTTTCACAGGTGCGCTAGAAGTTCAGTAACTTACCAAAGCTCATTGACAAAAACCTGTTCATAACAGCAGAAGAGTCTCTGTTACATGCTGTTCTCCATGCAATGAGGACATTACAATATTAAAAGAATCCTTACATTCCTTTAGATGCACATGTTAGTTATACTGCCTCTGTTCCATCTGAATCTGCTCTGAATCTGTCCGTTAGTCTTTCTTAACATTTTTTTGTAATTGCCACAGCTTAGATGAACTGCCAAGAAACATCCACACATGTTATGCTTAGGTGATTTCCCACTAGCCCCACCACATATTCAAACAGGAACGGAAGAGGTTAAACTGCTGAAGGGAGGCAGGGGAAACATGTTTTTTTCTTTTCTCTCTGTTCGCTGCCTCCCGCCTCAAAGCCTGCACTGCCTATTATGGAGGAGACAGGGGCTTGCAGGAGAGAGTCCCTATTGGCTCTCTGCGACTATTAGTCAGAGGGATATCCACACATGAAGCCCTTCGAAGCCAGTAATGATCAAACACGTTCCTGTGTTTTAATGCATGCTGTAACCTTGATGAATTGACATTCCCTGACATGTGTTGAGGTATTTACCGGTAACTCTGAGGTATTTAACTCGGTAATTTACCTCACTGCTCGGTAATTTCAGCTTGTCATGCAGTAGCATCTTTGATGAATTTTACATTTTCCTAAGTGCTTGGTAAAGTCAGCTGTTTTCAGCATAACTGAATCCGGTAATGCTTGATGAATCAAAGCCACTGTCTGTAAAATATTTTTGCATGCACATTTGTTAACAAAAAATGGTATGTCAGTAGCTGGATTACTGAAATGATCACCACTAGATGGTCACTATTAGGACCTAGATGGCAGAAATTCTAAAATCATTTGTAGGAAAGCAAACAACTCTAAGCAGCGTTATTTGTCTCTGAAACATTTGTTTGTGCAATGCTGTCACTTGTCCATACATGACAGCGCTTGTGTGTAGAATTCACTTTAGTTTATTCACTCATTCAGAAGTAATCACTTCCGCTATGGCATTGGAGGTTGTCATAGAAACTGCCCAAGGCCTTTCTAATTTATACATATGACAATTTACATCAGCATCTCATTTGAAATATAACATGGATTTAAATGTAGCATTTTTTTTTTAAGAGAGAAATTTAGCTAACATTTCAAATGAATCTGAGCTCAGGATGGAGGATGGATGGATGGGATAGGTGTGTTATTAACAGAACATGTTAAAGGGAACCTGAACCGAGTAAAATTATTTAAAATAAACACATGATGTACCTGCAAATAAATATTACACCCTTACCTCGCCGTCTGTTCCTCTCAGAGGCTAACCATTTTATTTTTTCTAGCAATGATTCCTCCCAGTTCTGACAAGATTTTGTCAGAAATAAAAAATATCAGTTGCTGTCAGTTATACATCAGTTGCTGTCAGTTACAACTAAAAGGACAACTGATGTGCATGGTAAGGTCCATGTTTCCCTATGGCTCATGTGGGCGATATTACAGTCTAACACTGCGCAGAATCGGAAGCTGTTACAGGGTTATTGCCATTTCTAAAATGGAGGACAGAGAATTCCATTGATCACAGTGGACAAACAGGACGCGTTAGAGGAGAAAGATTGATAAGTAGTTTACACTGGAGGTAAGTATGACATGTTTATATTTATTCTGACTTTTATTTTCAGTTCAGGTTTGCTTTAAAGAGAACCCGAGGTGGCATATTAATCCTAACAGGACCCAGAGGCATGTCGTGTGCACAATGACATGCCTCTGGGTCACTGTACCGCCGCTGCCAGACCCCCTGCACCCCCTTAAAAGATCGCCAGCCTACTGACAATCTGCTTGTCGCTAGCTGGCTTTATTTATGTGAGGCTGTCAGTCAGCCTCGTAGCGTTGCCACCTCGATAACGCGCTCTCCATGCCGCTCTCTGCCCCTCTTCTAGCTTCCTCCAATAGGAAGCCAAGCCGTGACCCAGGAGTACTTCAACGAGGGTGCTTGCACGTGCGCAGTATGGAGCAGCTCAGCTTCAAGAGCACTTGGGCTCTCAAAGACTTTTTGAAGTCCCGTTCGTCTGGCGGATGGAGCAGTATTTGACCAATTTAGTCAGAGGCAGAGGGGGGGGGGGGGGGGTTATCGAGGAGGCAATGCTACGAGGCTGAATTACACAGTCTGCCAAGCTTGGATGGTCCATGCTGCTGTTGTCACTTCAAAGAGAATGGTCATGTCATTTTTTGGAAATCAGAAAGCGGTTGACGTACATATTTTACATGAGTGGATCTCTCCTTAGAAAAGTCACTAGACTTTATGTATGCAAGAGACCTCTTGTCTCTAAGTGTCTAAGACTGGACTACAATCTGTGGAGTGGTAAGAACAAATGCTACACACTGTAAGCTGCTGGTGGCGCAGTGAATAGTACTATTGCCCTGCAGATCTGGGTTACTGGTTCGACACTATCTGCATGAAGTTTGGATGTTCTCCCTGTGTTTGCATGGGTTTTACTCCTCGCATATCCTAAAAACATATAGGCAAGTTAATTGGCTTGCCCCAAAATTGGGTTTAGATAATAATGGGCAAACGACTATACTAGGTATTCGATTAACTGCTATGCTCATGACTTTGTTATACGCAGTTGAGGATTTCCAATTTTTGCCATTTACAGTAATACAAGACTTTTGTAAAAAATAAATAAATCCAGTTTTGTAGGACCACATATGTAGTTTATTTCATCCTTAATTTTTTTCTGTTTGCTTTGAAAAATAACACACAGCTGCTCATTTATTTCTGATCAAAGTAGGATCTACTGTATGACACATTGTTTACTTTTCAACAATGCATAATGTAATCATGTAAAACTAAGGCTATACTTAATCTGGCTTATCTAATAAAACGCCTCATTAAAGCACAGTAACTCATAGCAGTCAGAACATAAGTTTTATTAATCAGATTACAGCAAACATTAATCTGGCAGCTATGGGTTATTATATTGTGGGCTACAATTTGACCTTTGTTTAATTGTATTGTGTCTACAATTTGACCTTTAAAAGAAGCCTGAATTTAGAGCAAAACAGGGGCCGCCATCTTTATTCCTTTATAAGCAATGCTAGTTCCCAATTGCTCTTTTAAGACCGGCTTCAATGGCTCCTTCTCCTCCCCCCACCTCCCTTTCTTAATTGGCATCCCACATGGCCCCTTCCCGACCCCAGACAACTCCAAACACCTCATGCATGCCCTTATCTTCCACCTCAACTACTGCAACTCCCTTTTGTCTGTTCTCCCCTTTGAATTGCATCGCTCCACCTACAATCCAACATGAATGTGGCAGCCAGACAGAGTCATTCTTCCCATTGCGTCGTCTCCCAAACCCACTTTGTAAATCCCTCCACCGGCTCCATAACCACTCCAGGATCACATTCAAAATGCTGTGCCTGGCCTAAAAATCTGTACACAAGACCTGCTTGACCTATATCTCTGAACTCATTGACAGATATACATCCAGCCGCCCCCTCTGATCCTCCGAACACCTGTGCCTGACCACTCCCATGCTAGACTGCAAGCCTTCTCAAAAGCTGCCGCCACTCTCTAGAACTCCCTTCCACCACCCATCAGGCTTGCCCATCCTTCAGCACCTTCTAGCAATCCCTCATACTGCACCTCTTCAAGATCGCCTAGGGAGACCAATGACATCAGAGCTCATCTGGTGAAAAGGTGAGCGTGACAAGGGGAAACTGGAGCCTATTTTATCAGTACAGTAGCCAGTGAAGCCAGAATGGTAGTGAGACCAATTATTTTTACTTGTTTAGTCAAGTTAAAATAGAGGACTTGGTTTGTGCTCTCCCTGGCTCATGTTTGAGGTTAGACAGTGTTTCTGTGTCATATACTTTAAGATGCATACGGTCTACTTGTACAATAAGGTGGATGCAAATAGTGGAAAACTATACAACTAACCTTGTACAATGACATAGAAATGGAACTCCTACAGAAATACAAAAAAAAAACCCAAAACAGTGAGAGACTCAACCCAACACAAAGGCTTACAATCACACCCCAGGAAATCAAACTCACTAGGTTTACAAAAATACATAGTCCCAAATGAAAAATTAGAATGCAGGATATGCCTGTACTAGTTTATTGCTCATATCTATAATAAAACTATTTTATTTAAAACTTACATATTTTTTCTGTCATTTTGAAACATATTTTTATTACCTTTATCTTTAGGTATTATTAACCTTTGGGCACATTTTTATTAGATATCTTCACATATTGTTGTAATATATCATTGACCTTTATCCGGAGTTATTGGAAGTGGCAGGCTGGCATAGTGCCCAGAAGATTGCTAGTTGTTGCATGGAACATAGGAAATTAGCTTTGTGTTTCAGTTGGATTTCTTCTTGCATAGACAGAAACATCTAGTGCAGTAAAATTCCCTACTCGCATACACAACATATACAAACATCACTGCTAAAACATTAAAAAAACCTTATCTAGGTTTACCGCAAACCACTGCCAACTGGCTGAAAATCAATGTTACAGAAAGTCACTGGAGATGGTGATATTTTCTGTATAATCTACAATTGATCCTGTAGTTAAACAAGCATGCTTTGCAGTCTCCAAGTGAATATGAATTTATTACAACTGACAACATGAATAATATATTTTTCAAGGGTAGCATGTTAGGCATTCATTGCAGTTACAAAGACTAGTGCTACTGCATTGTGGGCAGAGAAGCCAACAGGCACTCCAAGCTGTTACATAACAATGTCAGTTGTACTTGGAATTAGACCCAATGTGCTTTAGCAAACAAAAGTAATGATGCTTACCAGAATGTATTCTAGAATGGGAATATGCAAATGCATTGTGCAAAAGGATAACATTGAATATGAATGTTAAAGAGAACCAGATATGAAATGAAGGAAAGGTTTATACATACCTGGGGCTTCCTCCAGCCCCATACGCACGGATCGCTCCCACGCCGCCATCCTCTGCTGCCGGTACCGGGTCCCGTCATTACCGCGAGTCGGCCAGACGGCCGGCTGGACGCGGCCAATTGTCCGCATCACAGGGGCTCCCTCCATATACCTACGCGTGCTGCTGCATACTGCGCAGCCGCATGCGTAAGGGTATGGAGGGAGCCCCTGTGTATGCGGACAATTGGCCGCATCTGCCGAAAGTGACTGGACCCGGTACCGCCGATCCAGGAAGCGGAGGATGGCGGCGTGGGAGCGATCCAGGCTTATGGGGCTGGAAGAAGCCCCAGGTATGTATAAATCCTTTTCCTATTTTAGCTGGCCATTCGTCTCTGGTTACCTTTAAGGGACATGCAGGCATTAAATAAGTCCAAGTTTATTCTAACCTCGTTCAGTAAGACAGGGATTGTCCAAGACAATTGTACAAGACTATTTACTATTGAACTGTGCTGCAACAGTAATGCCATTGTTCTCTACATAGGACTGGATGTGATGTTTACCTTTCCATAGTTTGCACACAATTTTTTTTTTTTGCATGGCTGGGCAAATGTTTTAGAGCCTCCTCTATAAGGCTTAGGGACTGGGAAAAGACCTGTGATCATCATCTACTGGCACTTACTGACAACACACTCACTTTCATTATGTATAATAAATCTAAGGCCCGGTTCACATTAGCGTTTTGTTGCAGATCGGAACCGGACCTTATACTGTACAAACGGAATGGACGTGAACGTATCCAATGTTAATCTATGGGACCATACACATCCATCCTTCCGCCCGGATACGTTACCTACGTTCTGGTCCCCGCATCGAAAAAATGCTGCAGGTCCTAATTTTCCAGACCGTTGCTCCCTGCGGACCTGAAACGGAAGGTTTTGCAGGGCAATAGGAACCAATAGAAAACATAACTTAACACACTGGCTATAAAAACAGACCTTTCTAGCTGCTTCCTGTGTACTCTCTATGGTACAGTGGCCATCTTGGCTTGTTTGGCACATGGGCCTAGCAGTGCTGCAGGAGTGGGATCCATCCCAGTTCATTGATTTCTGGAAAGAGATGGAAGACATCAGGCCATACAGCATCTAGGACCTGATTGTCCAAGTGCACGGGCAACCTTTCAAGGAGTGTGAGGGTGCACCCACCATCTCCTGCGAAGAGCAGGCCTCTGTCCCACATAGTAGTAGGTGAAAATTAAAAACGAGGCTATTCCAAGCCAGAAGTTGTAGAAATACACTGAATCCATTGTCCAAACAGCAAGCTCTCTCCTCAACAATGACCACAATGTATTTACAGATCATTCAGAGCTCTAGTATATATATTCGCTTATCTTTAATAGGGATGGTCGGAATGCCAATTTCCGATTCCGCGGTAAACCCGCATTCCGCCATGTACCGATTACCGATTCCGCTTTCCGCTACCAATTTCCGCATTCCAAGGTGGAATTTCCGCCGGAAACCGCGGAAATTCCGCCCGATTTTAACATCGATTTTCTCAAAAACTATAAAGTCTTTTTGAAAACTTTTTTTGCATCTTGTTCAGAAGATTCTGTTTAATAAACTCTGAAAATTTGGTGTTTCTAGGACTTGCTATTAACTGCTAAAGTCGGCGGATTTTCACTGTAATGTAAAATGCAGAAAATAGGCAGATGCAGATTTTCTGCATTTTACATTACAGTAAAAATCCGCCGAATTTAGCGGTTGATAGCAAAGCCCCCTTAAGTCCTAGAAACACCAAATTTTGAGGGTCTAATAAACTGAACCTTGTGAACAAGATGCAAAAAAAGTTTTCAAAAAGACCTTATAGTTTTTGAGAAAATCGATGTTAAAGTCGGGTGGAATTTCCGTGATTTCCGGCGGAAATTTCCGCGGAAATCCGCCTACGGCACTTGCATTACCGATTTCCGCATTCCGTTGCAGAAATGCAATTTCCGATCGGAATTTCGGAAATTGCATTTCCGCGGAATCCGAATGAGCATCCCTAATCTTTAATGCTAATTTTAGAACTTCCTCTTTAAAATGGAAACGGATGCAAAATGATGCAAAACTGATACAAATGGAACTGAAACAGATCGGAAGCGGATTTAAACCAGTCCCGCAATGGATCCAGTCGAACGGACAACGGATCCGTTGGAACTGACAGTTTTGGAACAAAAAGCTAATGTGAACTGGGCCTTAAGCTATGGTTTGTTTATTTTTGTTTACTAATTAACCTTTTAGCAGCCCAGCATTCATAATCTTGTGTGAGATACTGCATGCCAGGGCATCCTCACCCAGGAACATTTCATTTTGCTGACTAATGCAGCCATGCAGAGTGGGGAGCGTTCTTATATTTACCTCCTCCAGGCAGCTAGATCAGCTTCTCATCTTCTCCACCCACAGCGCTGCACTCCCAGCATCCTATTCTGAGTTTTGATCCATGATATCACATGTAATCGTAACCCAGGGAAGCATTGCAGCGCTGTTCAGTGGTGGAAAATGGGTGATGGAAGAGTCTGCAATGCTGACACCATCCCCTGGGTTACGATCACGTCATATCATGTGATCGGAATACAGAAGAGGAGGTTGGGAGTATAGTGACCCAGGGGGATGAAGAGGAGAAGACAATCCAGATGTCCAGACAGGTAAATAGGACAGCTTCCTGTGCCATTCTCCATAGCCTGTCAGGCTGGTGAAGGCACACTTCCTCAGCGGCAGAAAAAAATTGGCCCTGCAGTGCATATATAGTTTTACTTTCTGTGGCTGCTAAATGGGTAATATAAAAGATTAAAGAGAACCCGAGGTGGCATATTATAATCCTAACAGGACCCAGAGGCATGTCCTGTGCACAATGACATGCCTCTGGGTCACTGTACCACCGTTGCCAGCCCCCGTTGCGCCTTAAAAGAACGCTAGCCTAGCGACAATCTGCTTGTTGCTAGCTGGCTTTAGGAGAGGTCACAGTCAGCCTTGTAGCATTGCCTCCTCGATGACGCGCTCCCCCCGCCACTCTCTGCCTCTTCTAGCTTCCTCCGATAGGAAGCCAAGCCGCAACCCAGGAGTACTTCCACGAGGGTGCTTGCACGTGCGCAGAATGGAGCAGCCCAGCTTCAGGAGCACTTGGGCTCTCGAAGACTTTTTGAAGTCCCGTTCGTCTGGCGGATGGAGCAGTATTTGACCAATTTAGTGAAATAGTGCTCCCGGGGACAGTGCTGCACCGAGGGCACCGGGAGAGGAGAGGGAAGGCTCATTAGGACCCAGAGCTTTCCCTCTCCTTAGGTAAGTATCTAGCTTTTTATTTTAACTCCTGGTTCCCATTCACTTAGCTGTGAGGGATATGGATGTTTCCTTTTAAACAATACCAGTTGCTAGTCAGTCCTGCTGATCTCTTTGGCTGCAGTAGTATTTGAATCACACATCTGAAACAAGCATGAAGCTAATCCAGTCTGCATGCTTATTGAGGGGCTGTGGCTAAAAGTATTAGAGACACAGGATCAGCAGCAACTGGTATTATTTTAAAAGGAAAAATCCATATTCTTCTCAGTTGAAGTTCCCTTTAAAGAACCACTACTGCTAAAAAAAAACAAAGTAGGTAAAATCTAACAGAAATGTCAGGTTTTGGACTAGTCCATCTCCTCATAGGAATTCTCAGAGTTTTCTTCATCTTCTAAAGCATTTCCGGTTGCTAAAACTAACCACCAAAATAGTAGGATACCAGCCAGCCTCCCTACTCCCTATTTTGGCAGTCAGACTTAGAAACTTCCATTCAGGAAATGCTTTAGAAAAAGACGACCCTAAGAATCCCCCATGAAGAGATGGACTGCTCGCTTTTTCCACTGGAGCGATCCTTTAAAGTTAGCCACCGTCATGGGGGGAGGGGTAGGTTATGGGGGGTGTTGGTTAGGCAGCGGTAGAGGGAGGGTTCTATGTGAGAGTAGGGTTAGGTTATTGTAAAATATTAGTAAAGATTGGCAATATTTTACTATGGAAATTAACTAGTACAATATCAGTAATTTTACCAATATTCTAATAGTGGCAATAACTAGTAGAATATTGGTAACTTGACCAATATTCCAATAGCAGCTATAACTAGTAGTATGTCGGTAATTTTATTGATATTCTAATACAGGCTATATCCGGCACCTTTTTTACACGTAGTTCAAGGCAAGTGGAATAGCTGGACAGATTTCACCTTTGTTCATTGTAGTTTTTTGGTTTAACTATTCCTAAATGGAACAGCCAATACTCCAATCTGATCTAGCAAAATACTAAGATGCAAATCTACCCTGACAGTAACACAAAAGAACTGTGATATCGCACATATTTTAATTTTGAATGTGGATCCATGAATTTATTTGATTAAAAAGCTTGGTTGAATTTAAAATAGCTTGTTACTTTGAAGTTCCTGGAAAATAACACATCAAGTTTTCGGAACTAAACATTCAGTAGCTTTCAAAAGGCTGATAATTATAGCATTTCTAAATGCGGTAACCAACAGCAAAAATACATATTACAGCCTGATTCTTGTTGTATACAAGGGCAAAGCTGCTATTGTACAATCAATAACTATGATTCATGTCATCCATTAGTGACCTATAGCATGCAGTGTGATAAGCCTAGACACAAGCTAATGGACAGGTGCTGACCACACTAAGTCTAGCCATACACTACTTATTGTGGTGAATAAAATAGACCCCTCTCAGATCAGAATCTGATCACAGAGCAATCTATCTGATTGAATCCTTCCACACACTGCAGATACATTCTTATTAGATTTCAGCATGAAATCTATTAAAATTCTATTGAACAGCAGCGTTTCACTGTTTGATGTGGTGCAACACTATGGGATGTCGATCTGCCACCGATCTATATCTTTCATATGGTATGACCAATTTTGCCTGAAAATCAGTCTAATGATTGATCGGGCAGGCATGTTGGTGTACCGTAATTGGTTTCTAGCAAATATGATCACCTCAGCCATAAAATCAACAGGAAGAGTTAAAGTCTGGCCTTTTTTAAAAAAAAAAAAGCCAGTTTAACTTACCTGGAGCTTCTACCGGTCCCCTGCAGTATGAGAAAATCTCATTCTGTGCATGCGCATTACACACCCAGCGGCGGGAGCACAATTGAAAATGCGCGTGGCAAGAGCCGCGCAGACGCAGTCGCCAAAAATGAAAGTGGGTCGATGGGGGACCGGAGGATCCGTTTATTCCGGCATGGGCAAAGGGGGGTTGCAGGGGGCCGGTAGAAGCCCCAGGTAAGTTAAATTGGCTTTTTTTTGCTTGAGGCTCGGTTGATGCAATGTAAAAGTTAGCATTGCAATGCAACAAAAAAAGTGGTAACACACATTAACGCTGCATTAACATAGCATTAAGTAGGTACAGTAAAGCATACAGGCAATGAAACTTATACTTTCCTGTACCTGGTTACGAGTGCGTTTAGAGGTAACGCACTGCAGCAGTGCATTACCATAATGCTACACGTTACAATGCGACCCTAACATCACACTGTGAATGTCGCTTTTCCTTGCACTGCGGTTAGCTGCGTTATAAGACTTTATAAAGCAGCACCGCAAGGACCTACTGTGAATCTAGCCTCAGGTTTCCTTTAATACAGATGACCAACACTGAAACAAGTTGGTTTGTAAGAAATCAGTATCAAAGTAATATTTTACAATGTAAAAAATACAAGCATTAATTAGAAAAAGCCAGCATTGAACAAGCATCACTATCCAGAAGGAAGAGAGATTATGATAACATGAACATCAACAAGTAATTTTATACCGAACATGAAAACTTACTGCCAGTATGCATATGCAGTAGTACAGTATGTGCAGCACCTATTGTTAAAATAATTAGGAAGATGGTGGATTTAGCGTATCCATGACAACGGTCCTAGCTGGACCAATCCATTTACTGCCCTGAAAATGAGAGCTCAGCCTGTGCTCTGCAGAATCAAGCTCCTTGATTGTGTAAATTTATAACCCACCATCAATCATGCATAATTTATAAAGCATTTCACATAGCCATCTTTCATGGATGAAAAGAGCCAACCACAACACTTTACTTGCTCTATGAGGAACACAGGGAAGCATTCATCCATTCCTGGCAGTCCTATTAAAATGTTACAGGCTAAAGTTTGCAAAGAATTCTAAGAAATAAACGTCATGCTTTCGGATGAGAAAGACATTAAAAAGAAAAATGAAAACGACTGAAGATAATTTTCTGAATGCTGTTAAAGCTGAATGGAGTATCCAAGAAGAAGTTAATCTGTATACTTTTATTACGTTAAATAGTGCAGGGAGTTCTTACCATATATTTTATATATACATCATTTACACTCATTTAAAACAACACCGTGTGTCAGATCAGCTATTTTGTTTGAATTCCATGAACTATTTAAAATAATATGCATTTTGCAAGTGTATTAAAGCATACCTGCAGAAGAATAAGTTATAAATTAAATTAATTTAAATTCACATCATATTTTGTAAGATTAAAAAAACGAAATAGCCACGCCACTAGAATTGTGTAGTAACTCAAATGTGGCTGAAACATTAAGCAGGAAATGGTTGCCCCAGGAGTACCTAAAGCTAAATAGAGGATGTAATGACACGCTGTGTCTGAATGACTAGTGGGGTCACAGGGTGAAATACTCACTTATCCTGATGTCCTCTCTTCAGGCAGGTGATCCTCCACCTCCCTGTCATAACTTGCCCTGGCGATTTAAAAAAGAAAACATTTCTGCCATGGCTTTAGCCACGTTCACCTGTGTGGCTGCAGCCCACCCCCAGCCGCAGCCTGACAGTCAATCTGGGGGAGGCCCACAGCCATACAGGTGGAGGTTTCCAAAAACCTTCAGCAGTCAGAAACATTGCGGAGTAGTGGGGCAGAACTTCTCTTCTGCCACAAACATTTCAGGGCGTGTGAATTTAACCTAACCCCCCTTTCCCCTCCTGTCCAATTTCATTGATACAGAGCCTGCGTGTTAAAACACATAGCAGTTCAGTAATCAGAGGCAGGGTGGATTTTGTCGCAGGAGAAAAAGATAGTTTTCTACATGCAAGATTGATGAGGTGGGCTTTTCACCTGATTTTAAGATCTCCAGGCATGGAGCTGTCCTTATTAAGTGTAAAAAGACATTCCATAAAACAGAAGCTGCTCTGGGAGCTTTGGGTGGGTACAAAGAGGTGACAATCGGTTGCTTTGTCTCCAGCCTCCAAGAATGCAACCATATGTATTTTTGGGCTCAGCACCACTTTAAAAGTAGCTCACAGTTGCTTTACAAATGGGCAACATGATTGCTAAGTGGTTATCACTCTTGTCTTGCAGCACGTGAGGCTGAGGTTTAAAGCCTATCCACAACACTGTGCCCCTGAAATGAGACCTGGACATTAGATGATAAGTCCTACAGGTGAATAATTACTAATATAAAAAAACTGATGTTCTCTGTTATGCACTGTGGAAAAATAGGTCAACATTGTAAACATTATTAATAATAATAATAATAATAACAATAATAATAATAATAATATTAATAGTGTTTGGATTTTTATATCCATTACTAATGGAGCCTATTTGATCCCAGAGTGATAAACATCTCCCCCTTCCCCAACAGCATTGATGCATTGAGTAATCAGTGCCATTCAGAGGCTCACAAAGTCTGTGATTGGCCAGTGGAGATGTAGACAATGGTTTTATTGCCCATAACTACTATGCAATCAGATTGTGACCAAGGACTATTCTATGATTGACCAATAGCTCTAAACAATCAGTGCTTTGTTTAAATCCACAGTGGCCAATTAGCGGCTTTGTGTACTTCCAAATGGCTACTTTTTAATGTAATTAGAAACAAATTATACAATGACTTATGACCTGGCACAGCCTTAATGGCAGAGCTGCTGGCTATTGTTCTGATCTGGTTCCACTTATGGACTTTTGCTCAATGTATATCTTGCTTTAGGGAGGAATGCTCACAAGAAGCTGGCTTAACCCATTCTCGTTCCGTCGTTTTCACTTGAGCAATGTTCACCTCCCATTCATTAGCCTATAACTTTATCACTACTTGTCACAATAAACTATTGTTATAGACACAATTTCAGCTATACCCCACACCCTTTTTTCTTGGCACCCTTGTATGCATCTGGAGTTTATATCTACTTCTCTGGGTGATGGCAGCATTCTTCAGGTCTTTGCTGCATATATATGTGAGAAAGCCACTTTCACATTACCGACGTCACTATTCCAGCACCTGTATAAGGATTCAGAAGACTCAACAAAGATGTAAGGACAGTTGTTGGCACCAGGAAAGGTGGAAATAGAGGTAGAAATCTATGTGTTTTTGTACAGCCTGTGCTGTGCATCTTTGTTTGTTTGTTTGTGTGTGTGTGTGCGTGTGTGTGTGTGTGTGGGGGGGGGGGACCATAAAAAGTGTACAGGAGGACATAGCTCAGACAATATGGCCCCCATTATGTGTCATATTCTTAGGCGTAAAAAGTTGTGGGGTGTGGCCAGAAGCTCATGGAGTAAAGACGCAGATCTGCAGAGCTCCCATCCCAGACCTGACTAATTATCTGATGATAACACACTGATAAAGTGATACTTCTTTTTAGCGGTGGCAAAACTGCAAAAGTTTTGTTTGGAAAGCAAAGACCAAGATGGTGGCGACATCCCTGAAAAGGACTTACCACCTCCCTCCCTCGCACAAATCATGGAAGCCATCACCAATTAACAAGGCAGCTGGATGGTTATTACAACCAAACCTCCGTCAAAACATGCAGAATCTCTGCTCCAACTGAACCTCCCAAGAATAGACAACCTCGAGAACTGTAACCGGATTGTTGGCTTATCGGAGAGGGCTGTTCCCGCCCTGAATTTGTAGAGAGACGCTGGTGGAGCTGTTTGGCCACAAAACCATTTCCTCCATGTTCATCATGGGGCTTAAAAAGTTAGCTTACTTGCAGGAAAATACAACGATAATTTAAAGAGAATCTGTATTATTAAAATCACACAAAAGTAAACATACCAGTGCGTTAGGGGACATCTCCTATTACCCTCTGTCACAATTTCGCCGCTCCTCGCCGCATTAAAAGTGGTTAAAAACAGTTTTAAAAAGTTTGTTTATAAACAAACAAAATGGCCACCAAAACAGGAAGTAGGTTGATGTACAGTATGTCCACACATAGAAAATACATCCATACTCAAGCAGGCTGTATACACCCTTCCTTTTGAATCTCAAGAGATCATTTGTGTGTTTCTTTCCCCCTGCAGCTATCTTCCACTGAAGTGTCAGGCTGTTTCTTCCTGCAGAGTGCAGACAGCTCTGCCTGTATGTAATTCCTCAGTATGTGAAAGCCCAGCCAGCTCAGAGGAGGATTTATCCAGCTTGTAAAAGATAAGATAGAAGCTGTCCTAATCTAAATAACACACAGGCAGTGTGCAGAGAGGGGCTTGGAGGGGGGAGATGCATCACAGAACCACAACACTGAAGAACTTGGCAGCCTTCCAGACACAGGCTGACAAGTCTGACAAGAGAGAGATAAGTTGATTTATTACAGAGATGGTGATAGTAGAACATGCTGCAGTAAGCCAGAACACATTAGAATAGCTTTTGGAACTTGTAGGATGATAAAAAAACAGGATGCAATTTTTGTTACGGAGTCTCTTTAAGCTAAACTCTTGCCTTGTGACTTATTTATAAATATAAAAGTCTAGAAATGTCTTAATCCCACTATGGAATTCACTTGAGTAACTAATACAAATAAAGTGCCTTATAGGATACATTGTTTTCAGCTTATACGGTTTTATTTTCCTTTGTTCACATTTAGTTAAAAACCATCAATAATACACATATAATTAAGGGCAATAGTTGTGCTATAAACAAGTAGTTCTAGATGTATTCTTGGCTTGAAGCGATATACTGCAAGTCTTGCTTTTTGTTCACATAAAAGCAATAACTTGTATTTTTTTTAAGTTTTAGGCCTAGTATACACGTTATTTATTTCTGTTCACATTGGGTTAACATTCAGTTTTGCACAAGTTCATATCTCAGTTATGTTTGTGATTGGGAGGCTGACACTGAGCTGAGGTCAAGCTGACCTCAAACTAAGGACAAGCTGTAGTCGAAATGAGGTCAACCTGAACTCAAACTAATAGTGAAGATCTAATAGCAATGTTATTTAAACTGAAGCCAACCTGAACTGATGTTGAACTGAAGCCAAGAGCCCTTGTACACAAGCCCTTGTACACTAGCCCTTAAAGCAATAAACTTATTAGATAATAGATTGTATGTGTCGTACAAGTCTAATTTTTATTTCCAGTTACTTAGCCATTTATAACATTTTATCAGACTTTCACAGTTGCATTTTAGAATCCACACTCTGGATTTTAATCTGTAAAACAAATCTGAGCTAATGACCCTTTGAACGTTCCTGCAGTAAAACCTAAGGTCGAGCCGTCTCTCGTTTCTTAGCTGTTTAAGCTCTTCAGAAAACCGGCCCGAGTTTGACCAAGTTGGTTGACTAGCTCAGAGAAGTTCTTTTGCATAGGTAACAACCCTAGTTTCTAACTCTTCCTGTACTGGAAAAAAATTAGACTTTTCTTTGCTACTAATGTTCCATTTATTATCCGTACTACACATACAATTCATTATCTCATAAGCTTATTTTCGCTTCAGATTTTCTTTAAGAAGTAAGTACTATACCTCCAAAGTAGAAACTATGTACAATGTAAAGGGTGAACTTTGTTTTACAATGACGAAAGGAGCTCACTACTAGAGTAATCATAAGCCTCCATTCTATAATTTGCACACAAAATATATAATTAAAAATAGCAATATCAATTAAACCAGAAATGTAATTTCCTCTTGTCTCACAACACAAAGTAGTAGCATTTACATGTTGCAAGCAAACTTTTGTTTTATTAAGTTTTATAAACTTTATTTCCTGGCAGATTATCCATCAAGTAAATGAATCACCATTTCTTGGAGCTGCTGCACACTCCCAGCATATGTGAGCCTTTTCAGGCAGACTGTGTTATCCACCTCTCTGAACAGTGTGGTGGGCTGGCTTTTGGGTGCAGACAGATTGGAAATGCTTGTAGAGTCTGGTAAATAAACCATCACTGGCTTCATAATGCTGAATGATTCTTTAAAGAGAACCTCCAATATCCGCTTTGGAATATGAACCATGTAAGAATTACAGTAAATATAAGGTAGATCTCCATGGATACTATAAATCATTTAGTAGTGATCCAAGCTTTAGTGCAGCCTAAATGGTAGTGATATAATTAAAACATTAAATAGAAGCAGTCGTGTGACTTTTGCTGTCTCCCTACACTTAGGCTTCTTTTCTACGGACGTCTGAACAACTCGTTTGTCAACCAATTCAGCGTCCCGTCTGACGCCCACGACTGCGGTTGGGGTGCAATTTAAATGGAGCTGAATGGTAGTGGTTGAAACATCATGCATGTCAAGCGCTAACAAGTGGTGATGTTGCCATGTGGCATATAACCGTCTCGTATTGCATCTGAGTACGGCAACCGACATGCTCAGATGCAACTGCCAGTTATCTGTGAAGCGACAAGCTGCATAAATCATAATTTAGATGAATTTGCAGCAAATTATGATCCAGGTGTAAATTTCGGTTGATCGGATGCGTCAGGGAAGTGGCAGTAGATTGGCGGCCCATAGTGTTGCATTGCATCAAACAGTGCTTTCAAACAGAGCGATCACAAAAAGCTGATTGCAGTATTTTAGGAGTGATCCCGGAGTTATATCGGTGGTTACAGTAGCTAATCTGGGAATAGCAGTGAAACCACAGCACTTTTGCCATGTGACAAATCGTGAGTGCTTGTAGTGCGTCCCAGGCCTGATATTAGTTAACTAAAGGTTAATGGGTACATTATTTAACTAATTTGTGTACATGTTAATTACAATGCAGAAAGGATTGGCAGATGTTTTGTCTTTTAATTTCTTTAATATACATTTGTGAATATTTCCTGTAATTTTTTGGTGATTTTTTACTAAGTTGTGTTTATTGTGAATCTAAGATGGTGCTGTTTATAGAGCATGCTGTGCTTAATGGTAGTTTGTGCATTTAAAAGAAAAAGCAAGATCAGCAAATATTTTTAGGAGGTGCGAATTGCCTTTTCCTATTTACATGGTTAAAATGGATAGAAAGGCGGATAAGTAATTTTAAAGGGAAGGGTTTAAACATATTAAATGGTGAGTGAAGTCCTATAGGAGGAGGAAAAGAATTCCACAAAATGACGCAGTCAGAAGGAAGTATTGCAGCCAAGAACAAAGAAAAAAGACAAAGACAAACACTTATATCGCGCTTTTCTCCTGGCGGACTCAAAGCACCAGAGCTGCAGCCACTAGGACGCGCTCTATAGGCAGTTGCAGTGTTAGGGAGATTTGCCTAAGGTCTACTGCTGAATTGGTGCTGGCTTACTGATCAGGCAGAGCCGAGATTCGAACCCCAGTCTCCTGTGTCAGAGGCCTAAAACATTACACTATCCAGCCACCCCAGGACATGAGAGACATGGGCAAAAAAGACAAGTGAGTGTTGGGAGGAAGGCCAGCTGTCCCAGATTGACTCTCAGCATCTCTGACTGAACCATTAATGTTCATACAAGCAGCAATAGCTTCTATTCTGACAATTTGTAACAGAAAATTATCACAAAACCTTTTTGTCACATGTAATTTATCGTATACATTTGCTTCTTGTTCTAGCTTATAACCTCAAAATAGAAAGAAAAAAGTATAGCATTTAGCCATATAACCTTTATTGCATGGTTCACCGACTGTGAACTTTTTAAATTCAGTTGCAACAGTAAAACAAAGAAGGCAACGCATACTAACTATAGTGCTTCCTGAGACACAAGCAGGATCGGGATGCTAGCACTTTCTGCATAAGTCCACAAGCAATTCTGCTGAAAAGCAAGCAATTAAACCCAAGCAGTAAATGCTATGCTTCTTTGTCTATGGCTCAAGAGAGGTCTGTTGCTGCTGCCAAGCAATCATTGCATTCCCATGTAGCAATAACAATGGGATAATGGAAGTGTGTGGTTATAAATCAATACCCAGCACAGAGGTTTTATGCCTCTTCTTTGAATTTGTATGGAAATTGAATGTCAAAAAAAGCATCACAGAATGACTGTGACCATATGGGAGGTATTCTACAACAGCGAAGAGACAGAATTCATACATCTGTATAGTTCTACCAGTTAACTCCAGCCACATAAAAACAAGATTTACATACAACTACTGTTGAAGTTGGCATTTTACAACTTTGGCACACATTCGCACATTCTTACAAATTCAAAAGAAAGGGAATTTATTCATCGCATAGAATATTGGGGACAAGTAAGCAGTTTTGTATGCCAATGCACTCAGCTGTACAACTAGTTTAGCTACAGAAATGACAAGCACAAGACTTGAACATGAAGAAGAAAACTGGAACAAACACCCGATGTAGGATGCGCGCAGCCGGACCTGCGTCTGAGCACTGATGCCTGACCCGGCAGACCCAGAAGAGGCTGCTGGGGAGCATTTAGGTAGGATCGGAGGGGCTGAGAGGAGAAAGGGGGGGAACAGTGGGCATCAAGACAGCATCCACTACATGCCCACTCCCTCCGTTTTTCCTATTTACTTCGGCTCTGGTATCCTTTAACCTCCCTTTAACCTCCCTAGTGGTAACCCAGGTTCAGACTCGAGGTCGGAAATCCACAGCTCAGAATGGTAACCCCGAGCTAGACTTGTGGTGCCCGCCGTGAGGTATTTGCAGAGCAAATGTGAATCCAGGCACCGGCAGCCATTCTTCCTGTGAATCCAGGCACCGGCAGCCATTCTTCCTGTCCTCCAAGGCTCTGCATCCCACTAGTGAGATAGCCACCTGTTAGGACAACAGCCAGCGATCTCACTATATGGTTACAGCTCCACCCAGAGTACGAAGGGAGAACTGCAGTGCTGGCTCAAAGGGACATAAGTACAGGGGCTGCAGCGGATTTCTCTACAGTATGATTATTTCCGCATTTTAGGGTCTGAAATGGTGCTAAAAATTGCACTGCTTTTAGACCCTAAAGTCTGGAAATAATAGTATCTTCAGGGAGGTTAAGGGAGCTCTCTAGGGTGAGTTAAATAAAAGTATCCACCTAACTGTATTGGTTATTACAATTAATGTTTAAATACCCTTTTTTCATAGCTTATGATCTACCTTAACCACTTCAGCCCTCAGTCGTTTTCACTTTATGCATCCGAGCAATGTTCACCTCCCATTCATTAGCCTATAACTTTATCACTACTTATCACAATGAACTGATCTATATCTTGTTTTTTCCACCACCAATTAGGCTTTCTTTGGGTGGTACATTTTGCTAAGAGCCACTTTACTGTAAATGCATTTTAACAGGAAGAATAAGAAAAAAACGGAAAATTTCTCAGTTTTCAGCCATTATAGTTTGAAAATAATACATGCCTCCATAATTTAAACTCACGTATTGTATTTGCCCATTTGTCACGGTTATTACACCATTTAAATTATGTCCCTATCACAATGTATGGCGACAATATTTTATTTGAAAATAAAGGTGCATTTTTTTCCGTTTTGCATCCATCACTATTTACAAGCTTATAATTTAAAAAAATAGAAATATTTCATCTTTAAATTAATTTTTAAAAAGTTTAGACCCTTAGGTAAATATTTACTTTGTTTTTTTTTATTAAACATTTTATTTGGGTATTTTTGGGAGGGTGGGATGTATATAGTAATTTGTTTAGGTAAATAGGTGTTGATTTTTATTTATTTTTTGCATTTAGATGTAGTTTTACTTTTTGCCATAAGATGGCAGCCATGAGTGTTTACATGACGTTATTCTAAGCGTAACATGTACGCTTAGAGGGACGTAGGGGACGCAAGAGACAGAAAAAGTGAGGCTTCCAAGAGAAGCCGTCGCTTTTTCTGCAGGGGAGAGGAATCAATCATCGGGCACCATGGCCCGATTGATTGATTCCTGGGCTAACGATCTGCAGACCGGGAGCAAGCGTGCACGCGCGCAATCGGCCGTGGGAGCGCACATGGCTTCCTGGACGTAGCTGCTATGTCCAGGAGGCTTAAATGGTTAACAGATTATTTTAAAGAGGAACTCCAGTGAAAATAATGTAATTAAAAAAGTGCTTCATTTTTACAATAATTATGTATAAATGATTCATTGTTTGCCCATTGTAAAATCTTTCCTCTCCCTGATTTACATTCTGACATGTATCACATGGTGACATTATTACTGCTGGCAGCAGGTGATGCCACTGGAAGTAGCTGCTGCTTGCTTTTTTGGCGGTTGGGAAGAGTTGCAGCCAGCTATTTCCCACAATGCAACGAAGTTCACAGACAGGAAACTGCCAGGACCATGGTCCTCACAGTTTCCTGTGGGAGGGGTTTCACCACAATATCAGCCATACAGAACCTCCTGATGATCCGTTTTTGAAAAGGAATAGATTTCTCATGTAAAAGGGGGCATCGGCTACTGATTGGGATGAAGTTAAATTCTTGGCCATGGTTTCTCTTTAAGTTCCATTAAAGTATGTGTGAGAAATTTTCAGTTTAACTGAGCTTTTAGGGTAGGTGTTTTACACCTCTTTTGGAATTGACAGTAATAAGCTTTTAGGCAGAACCCAGTTATTCTATATTGTTTATGTTCTCTCGCTACCTATATCTCAAACGCCATCAAATGGCATGAGACAGAAGGTTGACTAGTAAAGAGTGTTTGAGGGATGATTTGTAGCTGACAATTTACATGTTACATAACAAATATTCTTAAACAATGCCACATTCAATGACAATTCAGGGAGTCCTCCTACTAATCATTACAGTGTATTTTATAGACAATTTTGAAACAGAGGTGCTAGGTGGGAATAAAACAATTAAAAACTGTTTCAAAAGGGAGGTAGTGGTGAACTTACCTCCCCCCAAGTAGACTCAACAGTCTGTATTGACTGAAAATTTATTTCATCAAAAGTACTCCAAAATGGCATGCAACGTGTTTCACGGGTTACAACCCGCTTCATCAGGCAGTAAAAGGAGCTTAACCTCCTTGCCGGTTTTCCCGACCTGAGCTCGGGGTAGAAAAAAGAAGCTATTAGCGGTGATCCCGAGCTCAGGTCGGGGTAGGCATTGCAGAGCTTTACCTTGATTTGTGGAGTCCCGCGCACGATCGTGCTGCTCAGCGGGACTCCAGCCTCTCTCCCTGGCAGTGTGGGGTCTTTCCCTGGCCGCCGGGATCCCCCATGTCCCCGCTATTCTTCCGGGGACCCGGCAGCCAAGCAGAGCAGCAGAGCGGTGGTGGCAGCGTGACGTCATCGGGGGCGGGGCTAATATGTAAAACGAACTTCTCTATATTAGAGAAATATAGAGAAGTTCGTTTACATGTACATTAGCACCATCTTGTGGGGAAAGTGCAAACTGCAGCACTGGAGCCCAGGAAGGTAAATTTTTTATTCTGTTGCACATCTCCCTGCCAGAATGATTTTTTTCAGCTTTTAGGGTCTGAAAGAGTGAAAAAAAATTGCACCTCTTTTAGACCCTAAAATCTGGAAAGAATAAGAACGGCAAGGAGGTTAATAGAAGTCTGAGCAGGTATAAGCACCTCTGTTCGTTAATTGTTTTATCCTCACCTGGCACCTCAGTTTCAAAACGGTCTATATCGTGAGTCCACCCTTGGTGGAGGGGCGTTTCTCCTTTTTCTACATCTACGGAGAGCAACATTCTCAACCAAAGTGGGGTCAGGTCTAATCTACCCACCTGCTATTACAGTGGTTACCTCGGGGGTAACCCAGATTTGTGAGTACAATTTCATATACATACAGTTAACACTGATAGAATTGACATACTGCACTATTTGGGCTCTCGATTTCTTTTGTCTTCCAACTTACAGTGGCTTTAACCGACACTAATAAAATCTTCTAATTATTTTATATCAACAAAACGTTTCTTAAACATGGAAGTTTGGATGAGAAAAACTAGTTTTTGAATTGAATATGCAAAGCTAAACATACGTCTTTAAACTTTTTCTTAAACTATTGTTGTCAACACAACTCCATAGTTTATCTAAAAAAAGAAAAAAAAAAAAGAAAAAAAAAGCTTGTTGAGGAATTTAGCAAATTGTTAGAGACATTGGTTCTAGATATATAATTACTCTTTGTTTTATGTGTATGAAAGTACAATCTCACCAGCTTTGGATGCCGCTGTGTAATCACATTCTAAAATATCATGTAAAAAAGACAAGCGCTGCAATAGAAGAAGGGAAAGCAAGGAAAATACAGCCTAATTTGCACTATAGATTGAATGCATCCAATTTATCTTTTGATCAAACTCAAAAGAAGGATGACAACGTTCAAAATCAGAATAAAATGTTCTCATCTCACAGACTGGAGCACATTAACAATACATGTGGATGTGCAAATAAACAATAAAGTAGGTTACCTTGTAAAGCAATGTGCAAAGTGTGCTAACCTAGAGCAGCCAGCAAGATGTCAACCTTAAAATCTTAAAGAAGCCAAATGTGGCTAATAGAAAACCAATCAAATAACTTCATTACGTATATCTATCTCTTAGGGAGCAGAAATTGTTGCACCACAAACCAAGATCTTTCTCAGGCTTCAGCAACCATGCATTTGATCAGAATCAACTTTATTTGCGACAGTCATACCTGGAATGGATTGTGGTACACTTTGGCATTGGACACTGCAAAATACATAAAGTAAATATATACAGAGCAAATACATACAGCAAAGTCCCCATTATCCAGAGCTCAGGCAACTTGACGTCTTAACTAACCGTCATGCCTGAGAGGATAACGGGGACTGCACTTTTGTGTTTTTTCTTGGGGGGGGGGGGGGGGGTTGCAGGGCACAAAATACTCACCAAGTGTCTAACGCTGTCTTCTAACCTGCCTGCAGCTCCTACTGGCTTTCCGGGTCAGTGCACGGTTGCCAGCGAAGGATGTCGGAAACCTGCTAGGAGCTACAGGAAGGTTAGCAGACGGGACTGGACTGAAGTGCTGGACACTTGGTATTTTATGCTGCACGTGTTTGTGTGTGTGGAGGGGGGTTGTGCTTTTTCACTCAAGCAATCGGCAAGCACATGCATCTGCCATTAGGCGATCCCCACCCGTGCCAGATACTGGGGTCTCTGCTGTAAATTGAATAATGAACATTTAAGGTAGATAGGTGTTAAGCCTGGGATACAGTAAAGCAAGGGTGCTGGTGAGACAGGTGAGGGGGGATGGGAGGTTTAACTCGGGAGGGGGCTTGAGTTTCGGGAGATGGCTGATCACAGCTGATCATAGCTGCACAGCATATGGCAGGTTTTAGCAGTTATTTTCAGATATTCATTGTACAGTAAATCTTTTCTGCACCTTTCCACTGCAGAGCATCACAATTTGCTGACTGTAAATTTGCACACAACTTGAATACTAGGTGGCATGACCTGGTGGTCACTAGCAGCAAAATAGTCCATTGTGTACTAGAAGTGGTAGCTCATCAACCCTTGCGGGGCACTCTGGTAAAGACCACTGACAGCATAGATTAGGGAAAGCCCTCACCAACACCAGTGCCATGTTCAACAGAGAACCACAGAGAATTAATGACATCTTGGTGGATGGATCTTTTTTAGACATCTACAGTTCCAATTTTAGGTTTGCAAAAATGAGTTACGTTTACAATAGCGGCAGAAGTGCACATCTAAGGGGATGCATTGATGTATTTTTCATTTTACAGCACTTGCTACTTTGCACTTCTTTTTTAGGAATAGTATATTCATTTTTAAATAGTTGATCTAATAATTTTTGGTGAAGGTTGAGTTGCACTGTGAAGTCCTGCAGCCCCAATTTTCCCATTCTGTGAATCCCTCTTAAACCACCATATTGTTGAAATTTGCACCAAACACCTCAGCACTTGTCTACACTTGTAGGTAAAGTCAATGTACTGTTCCTGTACAAAAAAACAGACCATACATGAGTCAGACTGGATTGGGATTAGACATTTATATAGAGGATTTTACACATGAATGTACTGATAAAACTAGACAATTTACTGTCATCTCTCATTACTCATGCAACCAAACACATGTAATCAAACACACATACTGTCTTTGTAGTAGCTGTGACACGGAGACAGGAACCCTGGTACATTTTCCATTCAGTCATAATCAAATGCCTGTGCTAGTTGGCAGACATGTATGCACAATATGACAAAACTGAGATGTTAACCAATTAAAACTATGCAGCATTGCCAAGGTCCAGAGGAAGATCGTAGGAGGACACTGTGGTAAACAACTACTGAAACAGGAGGCTGTGATAATAGGACATAGAACACCTGTGACTTTCAAATGAGAGTCTAATTTCCTACTATCTTTATATTGCACTAAAGGAATCTGAAATGGTGTATTTATTATTGCTGGGTGTGTACTAAAGGTTACAGTAGCTTTCTTTGTAACTTATTTTTAAATATAAAAATATATTGAATACAGTGATCCCAGCTTAAAGCGTACCTGAGATGACGTGAGTTGTGATTAGCGATGTCGCGAATTGTTCGCCGGCGAGCGGTTCCAGGCGAACTTCAGTGGTTTGCGTTCGCCTACCAAAGGCGAACTTTCCCGGAAGTTCAATTCGCCCCATAAAGCTCTATTGAGCAAAACTTTGACCCTCTACATCAGTCAGCAGACACATTATTGCCAAACACACTGCTCTCAATGCTGGAGGCCCGCCCCCTCCCTCCCTCCTCCAAGCAAGGTCCTTATACCATTTGACTCACTTGTCTGCCTACACTAATTAGTTAAGGGACAGCTGCTACACACTCTGCTAGGGAGATTTGAATTAGCCTGTTGTGAGACCCTCCACCCTCCACCCTTCTACCTATTCCCTCCTCCCTGCTACCGGAGGGAGGAGGGTCTCATCTGCCAGGGAATTCCAGTATTTCAAAAACCAGCTTACATACCGTGACGGGGATTTGAACCCAGGTCTCAGTGTATGGTAGGTAACTAACATATCCATTATACCACCAACACTACTAGCTGAAAGTAGCTAAAAGTAGCCTAGCATGTACCATTTATGCTCAATGCAAGAGAAAAATTAGACAAGACAAATAACATTTATATCACACTTTTCTCCTGGCAGACTCAAAGCACCAGAGCTGCAGCCACTAGGGCACACTCTATAGGCAGTAGCAGTGTTAGGAAGACTTGCCTAAGGTCTTCTAATGAATAGGTTCTGGCTTACTGAACAGACAGAGACGAGATTCGAACCCTGGTCTCCTGTGTCAGAGGCAGAGCCCTTAACCATAATACCATGCAGCCACTGCCTACAGATATGTAGCCAAACATGGCCTTGTCTTTTGTGTTCAACAGTTGTCCAAAGAGAACCACAGATAGCCAGGTAGATTCATCTCTCTCTCTCTCTCACCAACACTACATGCTGAAGCCAGCCTAGCATGTACCATTTATGCTCAATCCATTTATGCTCAAAAATACAATTCCGCGGAAAGCGGTGACCATCCCTACTAGAGAGAGAGAGAGAGAGAGAGATGAATCTACCTGGCTATCTGGGGTTCTCTTTGGACAACTGTTGAACACAAAAGACAAGGCCATGCCTGGCTACATATCTGTAAGCAGTGGCTGGATGGTGTAATGGTTAAGGGCTCTGCCTCTGACATAGGAGACCAGAGTTCAAATCTCGTCTCTGTCTGTTCAGTAAGCCAGCACCTATTCAGTACGAGACCTTAGGCAAATCTTCCTAACACTGCTATCTTGTCTAATTTTTCTCTTGACAACTGTTGAACACAAAAGACAAGGCCATGCCTGGCTACATATCTGTAAGCAGTGGCTGCATGGTGTAATGGTTAAGGGCTCTGCCTCTGACACAGGAGACCAGAGTTCAAATCTCGTTTCTGTCTGTTCAGTAAGCCAGCACCTATTCAGTAGGAGACCTTAGGCAAGTCTTCCTAACACTGCTATCTTGTCTAATTTTTCTCTTGACAACTGTTGAACACAAAAGACAAGGCCATGTCTGGTTACATATCTGTAATCTGTTTAAGGGCTCTGCCTCAGAGACCAGAGTTTGAATCTCATCTCTGTCTGTTCAGTAAGCCAGCACCTATTCAGTAGGAGACCTTAGGCAAGTCTTCCTAATGCTGCTATCTAGTCTAATTTTTCTGTTGGATTGAGCATAAATGGTAAATGCTAGGCCAGCTTCAGTTAGTACTGTTATGGTACAGCGGTTAAGGTACTTGCCCACCACACAGTGATACCTGGGTTCAATTCTCAGCTATGGTATGTAAACTGGCTTTTGAAATAATATAATTCTCTGGCAGATGAGACCCTCCTCCCTCCGGCAGGAGGGAGGAGGGAATAGGTAGAAGGGTAGAAGGGTAGGAGGAGGGTGGAGGGAGCCCTAAAATAGGGGTCTGTGTGAAACCTAGATGTTAGCCTGGGACATTTGATGTGTATGTCACTCAATCATGTCTGCCTCCAGGGATTAGAGCCTTTGAAACATGTTTTCTATCATTTTTCTAGGCGTTAGAATTTTTTCTATTTTTCAAAGTTCGCTTCCCCATTGAAGTCTATTGCGGTTCGCGAACCGAACCTTTCGCGGAGGTTGGCGAACAGGGTTCGCGAACCGAAAATCGGAGGTTTGCAACATCTTGTGACATGACGAAATAGACATGTATATACAGTGGCAAGCATGCAGACACTTATGCTGTGCTCCTTTTCTTTTTTCCTTGCCTGAAAGAGTTAATATTCAGCCATGGAACTGACAATATTTCTCCAGCTGGGGCCCAGTCACCCTCACTGATAAATTAAAGCTATAAAACACTCACCCTAAGCAGATAATTGGGCTTTTTACTGCAAGGGAAAGATTTAAAAAAAAGATCAATAGTTCACATATTTTCACTCTGGAACTCTTCAGACACTGCAATTGGGCAGCGACTATAAAAACATTAAATTTGCTTTGTAAATGTTTATACATTTTTAGGCCATATAACCTCCTGATGAAAAATACTTAACAAGATCCTTTTCAAAACTGGCATGCTAAAATTCAAATCCCTACACGACCTGGCCCCCGGATACCTGAAGGATTGGCTGTAACTGCATCACACCTTCCACAACCTCAGATCAAAAGGATCCAATAACTTGAGCACCCCAGAGTCCAACTAAAATCCTTTGGAGCTAGAGCTTCCTGTCATGCTGCCCCTACCCTTTGTAATGCCTTGCCACTTAAGATAGCTCCAACCCTGGACACTTTTAAATCAAAACTGAAAGACCTGTTTAGTCTGGCATTTATGATCACATAATTTTTTTCCCCCGTACACATTACTATGTATGGATCAGAGACAAGCTTATGCTCTTTGGGTCCTAAGTGAGAAAAGCCCTTTACAAATGTTTAGTTGTTCATGGTTATATAAATATTTACATTGAGGCAAGAAGACAGAAAGCACAAAATATTGTTTAGCTGTTGTGCACAGTGCTAACATCACAAGCTAGATAACACCCATTTAGGCAAAAAACAAGCAGCAAAATTAAGCTATGGGACAGAAGTCAACAGTAACGAATGCATTTTGCAAAAATATGCTTTCACAAACATTTATCCTTCTTGGAAATTTCGGCATAATAGATATATTCCCTCATCAAAACTCACAAGCCTATAGTACCATTTGTTATGATTTTTTTTTTATTTATTTCCCTAACTTCAGCACTCCTTTTTGCTTCAAATGAATCAGCACAACATAAACAAAAGTGGCTTACCAGATACATTAAGACCAAAGTTATAAGGTTTTATTGCACTCTATATCTAAATCCCCAGATATGGCATTCTCCATCATACGGTGTCGATGTCTCCAATCATCAGTACCCCAATCAGGATCATGGGTACCATGAAAACGTACCATGAAAACTTACCATGAAAACTTAAATGACACAAACTAAAAATTGTACAAATACTCACATTGGGCCCATATGACAAGGGCCCTAAAACCACTGCCAGAGCAGTGTGTTCTGTTCAAACTAGAAGACCGTTTTATGGAAGGATCGAAGTTTATGGGTGGGGTGGTATCTGGACATTAGTAAGGAAATGCATGGAGGGAAAAGCTTATGAAGAGCCTTTTCTAAGAGAAAGCAAGAGGTTAAACTGGATTATCTGATAATTGGCAGCCAATGGAGGGGGTTGGTAAAGCAGGCAAACATCAGAGGAGCAGGTGGAAAGGTGGTTGAGACAAGCACCAGTGTTCACTTGGGAATGGAGAGGTGCCATCTTATTTTGTAGGCCGCTGTAGTAGTATCAATGGGAAATTATTAGGGCATGCAGAAGCATTTAAAGGAATACTATCAATGTATGCATTTATTTTTAAATGCTGTATGTTGTAGCACACATTAGGGCAAGTACTAGGAGCAATTTGATTCCTCACACAGCTGTTCCTCTCAGCTGTAAAATCCTCCGTCAGTTTTGGCGTCAGTGTTGGATACAAAATGTATCTAATACTGAGCTCCCAGAGGGCTAGACCATGTCTCTGCAAAGGGGAGATGCTATCAACTCCTCAGTTTATAGTTTAATTATCACCTTGCTGAAAGAATCTTGTTGATATGGTGGTAAGGGGTTAAAGATTCTAGCAATGTGTGTTTATTATCTTTGCTTCTCTTTACTGATAAAGATACTAATAATGCTAATTGTAGACAGTGGTCTGCCCCTCTCAGCAGCTTGTAAAGTGGATGCAGCCTGGAGTGAATCGCCTCAAGCAGGCAGCCAGTCTGAGTGTAAACACAGACTCCTGGTATAGCTAGTTATATTCCAGCAATATTCCAGCTCATTTAGTTACCTGTTACCACCTCAGATCAGCCTATTTCTCCTCATGTCTGCTGCATGCTGTGAGTGACACAGTGAAATATATTTGTGAGCTGTGTGACAGAGTAACCAAGCAGCTCAGGGTGACCCAAACTACTATGAGCTGTGTGAGAAATGAATTTTTAAGCAGGGATAGTGAGAGAGAGACCTGGGTGAATAAATAAAGTGCCCCTAGCACTAGTGGTAATGTGTACACTAATATAGAGTATTAAAAAAAAGGTCGTTTTAATCGATAGTACTCCTTTAAGTAGCTTTTTGTGTGAGGAGGGGATTCATATTTTAAATATGGAAGTAGCAGAAGTTAGTTAATGAGCTAATATGTGTCTTAAATTAGATCTAATACACTAGCAAGACTAGTAAGAGGAACCCTTTAATAAAGAAGGCTAGCTTACCTTCTAAATGACGACAACTTAGATAATGGATTGAGGCGTGATGACATGAGGAAACAAACATAGAAGCAGTACCATGACATAGAACGCTGAGGGCATTTTTACACTTAATCAGTTGCTCTCAGTTATAACTGAAAAAACAGATTTTCAAAGTAATGTCCATGTTTCCTATGGCACAAGTCCCACTATACGCGTTTTTAACTGAAAGCTTTTTCACAATGCACTCCTATGGAAAAAAAACACCTACTAACGCACACCAACGCATACCAACACATTAAATGTAAAAGGACCCTGAGGTGTAAACATTGCAACAAGGTCAAATTTAAGATTAAGATCTTTTGCAGTTTTAACCACTTGAGGACCGCGGGGTGTTAAACCTCCCTAGTGACCACACCATTTTTTACTAAATGGGCCACTGCAGCTTTAAGGCCTCATTGCAGGGCCGCACAACTCAGCACACAAGTGATCCCCCCCTTTTCTCCCCACCAACATAGCTTTCTGTTGGTGGGGTCTGATTGCTCCCCCAATGTTTATTTTTTTCTACATTTTGTTTTTAATAAATTTACTTATTTTTAAATTAATTTTCCCTCCCTACCTAAGTCAGTCTATCACAGCGGATCGCTCCTGTGTCCCCCAGTGGGACAGCCGTGTCACACGGCTGTCCCCAGTACAGCACTGCCTTAGATCGCAGCGCTATACGTAGTTTTTAGATGGCGTCGATCGCCGCTGGGAGAGTGAAGGCGGTGCTCCGTCATCCAATCGGAGATGCGCACGGTCTCCTGCAATCCCCATAGAAAGCCATTCACGCAAATTGGCGTGGCGTGGTCCTGGGGCTGCCGCCGCGTTCACACCGATCGGCGTGGAGCAGTCGGCAACAGGTTAAAGAAGGCCTGCTCTGAGGAAAATATTTAGGCCACCATTGCTTGCTCTAGTGAAAATGCTGTTTGCCTATGCGTCATGCTGATTCAATGGATACCAAACTTTAGTTGCTGACCTGGAATGAGCAAATAGATTCGTTTTTTTGACCTTGCTATAACTTTCCAGTCCCATCTTTCTTCCAGGTCAATAACTAAGAAAGTATTTAAGTATAATAACAGCAGGCAGCTGACATTTTCAAGAAGATGTCAATAATGGCAGTCTTCATACGCATTTTTTTTAAGTACATTATTTCCTCGCGATGACTGTGGATAAGATATGCTTCAAGCAATGCCCAAAACATTTCAACTATTGTGTAGAACCTTTAGCATTCACATCCTTCACTATAGCTGGCCAAAGGGTGAGATACAGGAAGAATAAGATCCTATATATTTAAAAGACAACTTTAACCACCTTAAACAAAAAGTTAGCTACTCACCTAAGGAACGGGAAGGCTCAAAGAGATCCACAGCCTTTCCTCCTCTTAGGGAAGTAGCTAACTAGTTACAGTATCTATTACATAGAAAAACATTCTGTTTGTAGCAATCTACCAGCAGCCATACTAGTGAGGCAACCCTTGCTTTGAGCATACTCATTTGCTCGCATTTTCTTGCACATTCCCTGAAGTTGTTTAGTGTCCATTACGTTCTATATATAACAAAGGAAATCTCCTGCAAGTGATTTCCCTAGTCTACTACTGTTTTGGGAATCATTAAGTGTGCTCAGACTGTGATAGACTTTCATTGCATTTCAATTACAAGTGCTTGGAATGTAATTCACCACTTTCACCCTTTTCCACTAAGACATATTAAAAAAAATTCCTGCACGTTGCTTTCTATTCTTGCGCCGCTAGTATCCAGCGAAAATTGGAACTAGAATTGCAAATTGGAATCACAAATCGTATTGCGATTTGCAGTGTAAAAGAAGCCTCAGAATGTGATTGATACTGTCAAAGTGTACAAGAAAATAAGACGTTTTAAATCAGGATACCACCATTAATTGGCTAAATTTAAAAGATTCACAGAATTAGCATTCGACCATTAGGTCTCCTTCTGTACTCCATTCATATAAACTTGAAGGCCTATTTTACTTTTCAAATATTTTTAACTTAGCCAATAAATGGCATCATTCTGGTTCAAAACTTCTTGCTTTAAATGATGGCTAGCACAGTACAAAACTCTAAAGCTATAATAAACCGACACACAAAAGAATAAAAACTGCAGTGATCCGCCTCGGTGTCAGACATAAGAGTTAGCCACCTAAGTCACCAAAGGTGATCACCGCAAAAGGAAAAATAAATGTCAAATCATTAGTAAAAAAGCAAGTCAATGTCGAAAGAGATTCCATTATAACATGTCGCAGCCTAAGTAAAAAAAACAAATCCCCCTATCCACATCTCAGCGTACAACTACATTTGAAACGCTCAATCTCCCATTTCTCTTTCATAGTCAGTGGTTGAATTTTAACTAGAAACTCAACAGTTTTGGTAAAAGAGTAACTTTCACTTGCATTAAATATCGATTTGTAAACAAATCTTAATCAAAAATAACTGAAAAAAAGAGTTTATACATTTGTAAATATAAAAAAAGATTGAAAACCTGTATAGCTTTCCCTTAACATTACTTTATATGGTTTTTAATTTTGCTTTAAAATATGCAGTAGACATAAGTTCACAATTAGTGAGTCTGAAAAAACAAACAAACAAACAAACAGATACTTACCTAAGGAAAGGGAAGACTCTAGGACCTAATGAGCCTTCCCGTTCCTCTTACTGTCCCCGCATTCAAGTGCTGGATCCCAGGTTTAAATCTACCGCTGCGGGAGGCTTCAGAAGTCTTTGGGAGCCCATCAGTTTGAGACTGCCAATGGGGGATCCAGCGCTGGAATGTGTTTGGACCATAAAAGGATCGGGAAGGCTCATTAGGACCCAGAGCCTTCCCTTTCCTTAGGTAAGTATCTGTTAGTTTGTTTGTTTTTTCAGACTTACGAGGCCAAATGTTCCCCCAAAAAATAAAAAAAGTTAGATACCTGCATAACTTTGGAGGACACGGAGGACGCCGTCCACGCCCTCCGTGCCGTTCCGCCGGGTCCCCGCCGCTCATAGTCCCCCCGAACAGCTCACAACCCCACGGCCAGGGTCGGGCTCTCCTGCATGCATAAAGATGGCTGCGCACTCAGCATAGCCGCTAGTGCAGCTGCGCAGCTCTACGGCCAAGCCCCCGATCCACACTACAGGAAACAGCCTGTAACTTTTTTTACTTTTTTTGGGGGGGGGGGGAACATTTGGCCTCGCAAGACCTTTAAATGGAACCAGAGAGGAATGGGTTGTTAAAATAGAAAAAGCTTTTATACATACCTGGGGCTTCTTCCAGCCCCATAAGCTTGGATCGCTCCCACGCCGCCATCCTCCGCTTCCTGGAACCGCCGGTACCGGGCCCGTCACTTCCGGCGGACACGGGCAATTGTCCGCATCACAGGCGCTCCCCTCCATACCCGTACGCATGCGGCTGCGCAGTAGGCAGCCTCATACGTACTTCTATAGAGGGAGCTCCGTGTGATGCAGAGAATCGGCCGCGTCCGCCAGCCGACTGGCGGCAATGATGGGACCCGGTACCGGCGGATCCAGGCAGCAGAGGACGGCGGCGTGGGAGCGATCCGTGCGTATGGGGCTGGAGGAAGCCCCAGGTATGTATAAAACCTTTTTTTGATCCTCTCTGGTTCCCTTTAAAGAGGAGCTGTCAAAAACATACGCGCGTGTGTGTGTGTGTGTGTGTGTGTGTGTGTATAAATACTTGCTCTGCTTACATTACATATGTATTGCACTGTCCACATTTTGATCGCGATTTTTCTATAGTAAAAAAAAGAGGAAATCGTTCTTAGAATTTTCCATCTTGACTGTCTTTCTTGAAGCCAATCCTGACATTTCCTCCCTTACACTGTGTTTGCATTGGCAACCCTCCTCCTAGTCTTTAGACACTCCCACCCAGCTCTGCAATAGAAAGTACATGGTCATTGTGTGACAGAGGTGTCGGAAGGGAAAACGGGAGGGAAAGAGGATTCAGCCAATCAGGCTGCATTAGTCATGTCTGAAGGAAAAAGAAAAGAAAACATAGCATGTCCTGCAACTTCCTTTGTGTGGCAGATGTACCAAATAAGAGTCAGGGAAACTGGGGAATGATCTTTTATGAACAAGTAAGAGCGATTTTTAACTTTTGAATTGCCTGGTTAGCATCCTTATTACTTATTTACCAGATAAAAATAAAGAATTGATTTTTTATTTTATGCCTGATGGGTATGCTTTTAATATCTGTTTTTGGTTTTTTTTTTAAACTGGCTTCAGACTCCCTTTAAAGGGGACACTTTGCCCTTTCTAGTTTCATCAGTGCAGAAAGTGTTTTTGCTATTTTCAGCTTCATGAACATTTGAACTGTTTTTTTTTTCTGCTCACAACATTGAATGAAGGAGACAAACTGACTTATCATAATTACTGTTAACTCATGAAAAGAAATATACTTTACCAAATCCTGCTAAGTGCAGTTTTAATCAATTTTGTTTATCTCGTCCCCTCAATTTTTCTGTTTACAGGAAAAGTCAAAATTTGCATGCGTTAACGACCTATATCTCTGAAACTACTTATTTTAAAATACCAGTTTTTATGTATTGCCTACATTTGTGTCAAGGCTGCAAAGTGTATCGTATCATTAAGTATGAGAAGTAACATTTTTAGCATAAGGATAATGCATTAGCATTTACAAAAGAGAAATGTTCACGTGTCATTAATCATACCTTTCAGCATCATTCATCAACTGCATATGAGCTTTTTCTTCCAATCGTTGAATGGGTGGTTATAAGGAATGATGTCTAACAGATAGCATACCTAATCTCATGTGATATTTAAAATTAAATAACTTAATTCATGCATGATGAAGTTGCTCTCTCCATGGTGACCAATCTTGATCATTCTACATAACAAGCAGTAAAAAGGGGAGGGTGTAGGTGACAGTAAATCTACCGACACAGAGAATAAAATAAAAAAAAAATGTTTTATTATGTATATAAATACAAAATCACCTAAAACTGCTACGGACCTGGAGTGGCCAACTCCCACACAACTATAAACTCACTCCACACACTTGCAATCTCGCAACGACATAGTTGCATACAGATGAATGCTGGCACCAATATCGATTGAACCAGCAGAGTTTGTGTGTATGCAAAGCATAAGTGCAATTCCAGAAAAAGCAGATTGTAGGAAGGCCTGCTCCTCTCAAAGTCAATGATCCAAGCAGTCTGTGAGGCAAAGGTTTAAGCCATGCAATATACCCAAATACAAGAGATGCCCAAGCAAAGATGTAATAAACCGCAGTACAGTTCAGGTCACTAAAGCCACATGCAAAATGCAGAGCAGGTATGCAGTAGAAGCATGGAAACTCCACAAGGCTGTTGTGCAGAATGCAGGAGTTGAGGGGTAGGCAAGTCTAGGGAAGATTGAGGGGTCTTAGATGAGCCTCTCATCTAGGAAATCTCTCCTCATACTTTTCACCAAAATGAACGGCAATTTTATTTGCATCTATTCAAGACATATGTATTAGCCAGCACTCCTTGCGTGTCCAGCCTTTACTTGCTGTGAAATAAAGTAAGTCCAGCAGTGTTTCTGCAACATAAGATGATAGAAATCTAACTTTTCACATGCAGGGAGCGGACAACAGACTTTTTTCATGAGAAACAATCTGCAGGCAGCTAAAAATATAGAATTGAATGACTTGGTCATTTGTGATACAATCCTTCTGTAATGATCTGTGCATGCAGATCGTTATTGTGACAAAACAAGCTCACAAGACCACATTGCAGAAAAGGTGAATTAAGTGAAAAGTGAATTTAGTACAAGCGTGGAACATGTATACACATGTGACACAGTCAAAACGCAGAGTGCACTACCGATCCCAGAATACCAACACTAATTAAGTAGATATATTCCAGGTGATTGCACAAGCATAGAGCAGAAATCCAAACAATGGGCTTGATTCATCAAGCAGTGCTGCTAAAGCACCGTGGCTTAATGAGCTGTAGTGCGCCCTATGCACACCTTACATGGCAATGCGCACTGCCATGCAAGTAGTGTGCCTTCCTTAGTTACGCGCATTGCTTCCTTAGCAATGCGCGAAGCAATGCACGTAACAGTGACTGCGGGTGATCCTGCTTCTGTGAAGTATCGCTACCGCGATACTTCACTCGTGGCTGCATCTGTATTAATTTACATTACTATAGCAGGGCCACCCGCAGTTAATGTTAGGCGCATTGCTTCGCACATTGCTAAGGAAGCAAAGCGTGTAACCAAGGAAGGCACACTCCTTACACAGAAGCACGCACTGCTATGTAAGGTGTGCATAGGGCGCACTACAGCTTTTTAAACTGTGCTGCTTTCGCAGCGCTGCTTGATGAATCAAGCCCCATACTGTATGTACATTCATGTATAAACACAATGGCAGGCAAGAGAGTAGTCAGACAGGCAGAGAGTCAATGCCGTGAAGTCAGATAATCAGGAACAGGGAACAAGGAACCGATGGCCATATTCCCAAGGCTACTAGCACAATGATCTAGCAGTTCAGTAATGGCAGAAGCAGCCTTAAATTTGCTGCATGTTGGTCATGTGACAGAACAGAATGTTTACAAGGTTCCACCCGCTGGTGCTGTACTGTAGAAGTGTATGGTTTAAAAATGCAAATAGAGACATCTTCTGGTGCACAGCGGAAGTTCATAAAGGTCACTAGTGCTGCCTCCAGCAGGAGACTAAAGGCATAGGTCCTTACATGTTCACTATAGAAAACTGATGCTCCAACCTGATGCCGAATCTTAAGCACATACTGTATCTGCTGAAATAGTGATTAAATCACCCGATTAAAACCCGAATGTGATTTTTTTTTTCATTTTTTAATATTTCTAAACTTTATTGCCACTTTTGACTTGTATCAATGTACTTTACAGATTCTAGCCCACAGAACAGCTTTGATGGGTTCTTAAAAATTGTATACACATAACTATAAAAGTACGGGATATCAAACCTCAGACCATTATGTCCGTCTTACCTAAACCTAAATGGACAAAGAAAACTAAGGGAGCACAGGACTAACAATAAGACTTTACTAAATAACCATTATTGTACCAAGCAGACAAGGATGAGCAATATGTGATTTTCTATTGCTGGTCCATGTCGGTTTGGTACAATAATGGTTATTTAATAAAGCCTCATTGTTAGAGTTGTGCTTTCAGGTTTTTCCTCCCTTTGGGTTCTTAAAGGGGCACTACAGCAAAAAAAACAAACTGTAAACTGTAAAATATGTGCAAACATATACAAATAAGAAGTACATTTTTCCAGAGTAAAATGAGCTATAAATTACTTTTCTCCTATGTTGCTGTCACTTACAGTAGGTAGTAGAAATCTGACAGAAGTGACAGGTTTTGGACTAGTCCATCTATTCATAAGGGATTCTCAGCAAGGCTTTTATGCTTTATAAATATATTCCTGAAAAAGGATTTAAACAATGATGCTGGCCAGCTTCCCTGCTCGCTACACAGTTTTTTGGCAGTTGGACAGAGCAATTGCCATTCACTAAGTGCTTTAGAAAATAAATATATCCCTGAGAATCCCCTATAAAGAGTTGGACTAGTCCAAAACCTGTCACTTCTGTCAGATTTCTACTACCTACTGTAAGTGACAGCAACATAGGAGAAAAGTAATTTATAGCTCATTTTACTCTGGAAAAATGTACTTCTTATTTGTATATGTTTGCATATATTATAAATTTTACAATTTTTCGCTGTAGTGCCCCTTTAAAAATGACTTGAAATTTTTATAGTATTTATGTCTTTGTGCAGAATGTCACCACGCCTGGTCTGTAACTGTGCTTCTGTCAAAGGTGCTTTCCAATACTTACAAGCTTAACAAGGAAAAGATTGTAATAAGTAACACGACATTGCCTTATTCACATGTACTTTGCACATTACTTCTGTTTGGCTAGTCCCATGTTCCCTCTGCTCCAACATCCTCTGTCCTGTTTAATTTTTAAATTCTGTTCACCCTGCTTGTTACGATGTCTCCTTTCTTCTCTCACTCCAACAAATCTGAGCTATCCCATAAGTGCATCTGAACTTGCTATCATGTTAAAAGTTCACTCCACTCAAAGTGGATATCTTGTTCTGTAATTATAAGTGTTCATTTTTTTGTGCTTAAAATATAAAAAAAAATTCTGCACAAGACATTATATAATGAAACACATACTGTACATTCTACACAAGACATTATATAAGTAATCGATAATAAAGATGCTATTTCTATATCAGTTTACAGCAAGCTATGAATTTCTTCAATTGTCAAAGTTGAGATAACTTTTTTCTGGAAATGTGACAACTAGAAATGGTCAGTGAGATGTAAATAATTCTGGCTTGCATGCAAACTGAATTTAAATTGAATGTGGTTTGGAATTGGGCCAATACAAAGCCCTTCCTGTTGATTTGGATTGGCCCAGCTCCAAGTTGCATACAATTTGCAATGCAATTTTTATCTGAATGACCATCTCCAATGGCAACAGCGTGCAGTTTGGTGTGCTTGTTAGGAAACACCAAATCACCAGCGTAATGATTTATCTTTTTATTTAGGCAATAGTCTCTGTGGACAATTTCTATTAGAATGCTTGACAGACTTGTGTTGCACACGATAAGATTAAAGAAGGATAGTCTAGAAGAAAATAGAACTTCCTTTAAATGCCACATAGAGTACAGAGCTTACCACATCTCATTTTCAGGTAATGTTTAGCACTGTAACATGTAAGATAAAGATCAGTGCAAAACCCACCGGGTAACAAGTATACAGTGTATAATAAACCTTTGTGATAAAGTCTGTAATGGGCTTGCAATTATGTCCAACAGCCTTAAAGTCCATTTGTGACTTGAAAGTTTAATTTCTAAAAAAAAACAGCAAAGAACAGGGGCAGTGAGTCAATTCGTACACACTAAATACTCATAAAAAACATATGTATTGTACTTAGGAATATCAATGTCAGAGTGTAGCACAAACTGAAGCTGTGCAAGGTCAACCTGACCTGGGATTCAGCCGCCTAAACATCGTTATGTCACTAAAGAAACAATCAGGATGCAGGTAACAGCCTGAAATTAAAAAAAACAAAACAAAAAAAAAAACCTGTTGGATGCTAGAGTTGTTAATCTCTCAACAGTTCATTCACTTTCTCATGAAAAATGGTGTCCCTGCAAGGTTGAATCGTGTGTTTTTTGGTTCAGTCATTAAGGTCAACACACAGTTTTATAAACTGCCGGCACTGTCTTTCTGTGCTATCATCTATCAAAGTCTTTCTGGAGCCATGCTTTCTGGAGCCATGTGCAAATTAGGGCCAGATTTATACTGTTTGCACCCCACCCCCAGACCAAATATCTTCTGCCACCACCACACTCCAATACGCATAACCCCATTATGTACAGAAAACGTCTTCCATGTAGTGTCTTCATATGTGCTGAATTCCACTTGTTCTATGTGCAACAGCTCATTCATTGGTTTACCGTAGTTACTTGCAACAAGCTTTGCCCTTTAATTCTATTCAACAGGAATACTTTTTAAGAGAACAAGGCTGCCATAATAACTCAGAGTGACAGGGTACCTTAGGTGACATGTGACTGTAAGGCATAAGAATCCAGGGCTATAAACCTGAGTTTCCCTGTAGACAAGACAAACAACATTTATATTGTGCTTTTCTCCTGGCGCACCAAAGCGCCAGAGTTGCAGCCACTAGGACAGGCTCTATAGGCAGTAGCAGCGTTAGGGTGTCTTGCCCAAGGACTTCTTACTGAATAGATGCTGGCTTACTAAACAGGAAGAGCTGAGATTCGAACCCTGGTCTCCCGAGGCAGAGCCCTTAACCAGTACACTATCCAGTAGTCAGACCGCAGTCAGACTTTAGAAGAACTCTCAAGCACTTTCTTGTGCCTGAGAAAGTAAAACCTTCAAAGGGATTTATGTTTACCTTCGAATACAAAATATGAATATACTCGGCGGGTTGAGGCGCCCCAAAAAATAAAAACGATTGTCATATGAAAGAAATATAAAATTTAAAAAAAAAAAAAAAGGTTGGCTTACCTCTATAAAGAAGGAGATAGCCATAAACGGTACCAAATTTATGAAATCGAAAATTAGACACTCAGTTGATAACACATTTTGTGGATCACAGTCCGCTTCATCAGATCAGTAAGAAAAGTGTCTTAATACAAGTGTTTACTACTAGGAGCACGTCTATGACAAAAATAGGACTATGAAATTCCAGGAAAGTCCATTTAGAATTATATATATTATTTACCTTTTTTTTTTTTTTTACTATTGTTTCCTCTATCGATCAAAAAGTTACTCAGGCATTGCTGAGCCGCTGTGGCTCTGTAACAATTACATGGTCTTAAGGGGCCCATACACCTAACTATTTTCCCGCCGATATACAGCAGATTCGATCACTGTGATCAAATCTGCTGTGAAATCGTTGCGCAAACGCTGACAGAGCGATCGATTTCCGTCCAAAATCAATTGTTCCCTTCGATCCGTCCGTGCAGAAGATTTTGCTTGATTGCCGGCGGGTCGGGAGTGCGTCGATAGCGGCGTTCGAATGCCCGACGACTAACGCTATCGGCAATACATTACCTGCTCCGGCTGGCGCGTGTCCCCTGGTCTGCACTGTCCCTTCTCCGTGCTCGGCTCCTCCAGCTTCACTGAACTTCCTGTCCCGGCAGGAAGTTTAAACAGTAGAGCGCCCTCTACTGTTTAAACTTCCCTGGCAGGAAGTTCAGTGAAGCTGGAGGAGCCGAGCACGGAGAAGAAGACAGCGGAGACCAGGGGACACGCGCTGGCCAGAGCAGGTAATGTATGCGGGGGAAGGGGCGGCAGCAGTGGCAGCTTCACAGATTGTGATCGGTTGCATGCTGAAATCGATTCACAACCTGTTTGCAGTAAAGGCAGCCATATGATCCCTCTCTGATCAGATTCTATCAGAGAGGGATCTATCTGTTGGTCAGATCTGATGGCAAATCGACCAGTGTATGGCTACCTTTAGATAACTATAGTGATGGTGCACCCTTACTTGAGCAGCTAGCCTTGTTGGTTTCTAAACCTCATCCTCATTTTCTGAGGCAGTGTCAGTCCATTTCAAGACTTGTCCCCTGTGGATTGCATATATGGAGTGTTCACATCACATAATCGTATGGCACAATTTACAATGCCTACACCAAAGATTGCCAAAATTCACACTGTAGTGGGTGATGTAAAACGCAAGTAAACAGCACTGAGAGGACTTTCTGACTTGAACACAGCTGCAATGTTCCCTTGATACCTTCAGCAATTCACTGACTACTTTTACATTTTCCTTTTGCTTGCATTTCATAATTGTTTTGGCTTCTGTACTGAACATAAAATAAATAGTATTAAGCTTTATAAACAGGGTGTGCTACAAGACTCTAATAGAATTGATATTGAACGTGCACAATTATTTGCATGATAATAATATAGCCAAGCTATGAAGGTCAAATGAAATGTAATTACTGTAATTGATACAAGGCTTGAATGAAGCCGGCATGGTAACTGCACTTTTGCATTTTTGCTCCTAAAAGGCTAGAAAAGTGATCCCTTATGAATTATGTAACTACACAGTATAACATGATTGATTTAGCCTTGGGGAGAGAGTACACAAGGCAGCAGCAGCCATCTGTTAACATGTAGCAAGCTTAAAACTTAGTCAGCTGCCCACTAGGGATCGGCAGGCCAAATACAAGAACTTGATTTCACAGGAAATATGGCAAATTTTAACTTAGTGTAAAAAATTCACTAAAAAGCTTTAAAAATTTGCAATTTTTTTTGCATTTGCATTCAAGTCTATGGGACCACTTTTCTGTGTTGATTGCAAAGCCATCATACATGATATGGATGCCAAACTTGGTATGTGTAGTGAGGCTCAACATTTAAAGCACACCTTTTCTTTGACCTGTTGCCGACCGCTCCATGCCGATTGGCGTGAATGGCTTCCTATGGGGATTGCAGGAGAGCAGGCACGCCTGTGCATGCGCATCTCTGCTTGGATGACGGAGCTCCGCTCCGCCTTGAGTCTCCCAGCGGCAATCACAGCTGGGAGACTGTTAGACTAACAGTCTAATAACTATGTACAGCGCTGCAATCTCAGGCAGCGCTATATTGGGGACACAGGAGCGATCCGCTGTGATAGGCTGAAGCCTATCACAGCCGATCGCTGTGATAGGCTAACTGGGGGAGGGAGATTGGGAAAAATAAAAAATGCGTAATTTTTTTTTTTTTATTTAAGAAAAATATTTACAAAAAAAAATAAACATTGGAGGAGCAATCAGACCCCACCAACAGAGCTCTCTCTGAGAAGGGGGGGGGGGGGGGGGGAATTACTTGTGCTCTGAGTTGTGTGGCCCTGCAGCGAGGCCTTAAAGCTGCAATGGCCCATTTTGTAAAAAATGGCCTGGTCACTAGGGGTATTTAACATTGCTGTCCTCAAGTGGTTGGGATTGAGCACACTGCCTCACTTGTAATTTATTTACATGGACTGCAAATGTGTTTTTGCATGAAAAAACTGGCTGCGTGCATTTATTGCCTCCAATCCTAAAGCTTACTGTCTGGGGCAACAATGTAATCCGTAGCATGGCTTGATGAGGCGTGAACTATTCATAGACTTTGAATCGCACCACTTACACTGCACAAAGTGGTATCCGTTACAATGCAGCGCAACGTGCCAGTGTGAAAAGACCCTTGAGGTCTTGGACAGAATGGTTAAAAATCATCATATATAATTTTTTTATTAGTATGATTTATATTAAACTAAAAATGAAGTCACAGCACCTTGTAATTGGTAGGGCAGCAAGGTAAATATTCTTGCTTATTGCCAGGGTATGGCTTTAAATGTTCCTGTACATAGCGTGAAACTGATTGCCACTGCTATTCAATACCTGATTAGAAATAATTGAATACTGAGAAACACGACTGGTTTGATCTTGTCGGAGATCATTCCATAACTCCTCCTCTTATAAACATGTTGAAAATACAACTTGGTACAGAGGAACCACATAAAACAGCTAGAAAAGTAATTAGCAGTGTACTAAATTTACAAATAAAGTCTTCTTGTTTATGTGAAATCTCTGCATTCAGGTGTCAAGATAGTGAAAGCACACTGTCATATGTTTCTCATAACAAGTTGCTGGCATATTTGTAAGTAGTTAATTGGTGTGCTGACAAATACAAGTCATTTGCCATTTTCATATTAACTGATACAATTAAAAGAATATGAATTACTTACATCCAAAATCTCAGTTGTGGTTAGAAGAAGCAATGATGAGCAACATAATGCTGAGCAGTGAAGCCGTTGGATTATCTGCAAAACACAAGGAATGTATTAGTAACAAGTGCACAGTGCCTACTCATCACAGGGTTAGGGAAGTGGTGTTACCACAGAGTCAGGCATCTTAGAGGGTAAATCAGGTTGTTGTGAAAGTGGACTAATGGCATAGAAACGCACTCAGCTAAACCCAATGAAAAGAACAGCTGATTTCTTAAAACAGAATGTATTTAAAAATCTCACTTCCTTTTCAATTAGAAATCCAAAAATACCATCACATTTCAGTTAGCAAGGCCATGCAGAATCGCTCATTTACTTTACCTCTTTGGCAAACTGGTGCATCCGACCTTTTCTTACCCAGGCACAACTAAAATGTTAATACATGCGCTTATAATATATAGTCTGGACTATTGTAACATACTACTTTGTGGACTACTAACAGACTGGCACCTCTCTAATCTGCACTGAACTCGGCTGCTTGTCTTATTCATCTTCCTTCCTGTTCTTCCTCTGCTGCTCCTGTGTCAAGCTTTTCATTGGCTACCAATTAACCAGAGGATCCAGTTACAACTCTGAACTCTAACATACAACGCTCTCCACAATACCTCTCCTCTTTGTACATCTCACTAGTTTCCAAATACCAATCTAACCACAATCTCAGATCTGCACTCAACCTTTTGTCCTCCTCTAGAATGACCTCCTCGCATTCATGTATACAAGATTTTGCATGTGCTGCACGCTCTGGAATCCTCTACCACAACATATCCATTACTCTCCAACCTTGATATATTTAAACGTGCCTTCAAAACACTCACTTTTTCCGTCAAGTATATACTCTACCTTAGGCCACTTCCCCTTTGACCTCTGGTTAAGTTGTACTCCTACTAGATAATCTAAAACATACTGCCTCTAGGTAGGAATATTGTATACTCCCCCCCCTACATCTCATTTTCTCCCTCCCACCCCCCCCCCCTCATATTTCCTTTCAATTGTAAGCAAGGGCAGGGCTCTCTTACCCTTTTGTGTCTTGTAATTGGTTATACATTTATTCATATTAATTTTGTCACTGTAATTACCAATTCTGTATTTTGTACCAACTCTATTTCGTATATTGGTGTATAGCATTGTCTGTATAATTTTGTACCCCATGTTTGTTTCTTACTTTGTACAGCACCATGGAATATGGAACTTTATAAACCAATAATAATAATCTGGAAGACACCATCCATATGAGGATACCCGGAGGAGACAGCCGAGTTGGGATACTTGGATCTCATCAGTGCAAGGTATATGTGTTTACATCTAGGAAACTGGTTTCAGAGAATGGTATTAAAAATCCAAATTATTTTTGTGTATTGATATAGAGCCAACATCTTCTACAGCACTTTTTTCATAGTGTATATAGTCAACACTAGCTGTCCCTCAGAAGAGCACACAATCTAACCCATACGATAGTCAGTCATTTTCTCATGTTACTGTTACAGTCTGTCTCATGTTACTGTTACAGTCTTAGGCAAATTTTGGAGGGAATCAATGAACCTTTATGTATATTTTTTGGGGTGTGGAAGGATACCCACACAATTAAAGGGAGAGCATACACACTCTACGCAGCCAGCGTCCTGGGACACATTTGAACAGAGGACCATAGCGCTGGAAGGCAAATGTGCCATCTACTACACCACCATGCTGCCCAAAATTAAGGTCACAGATGTTCTTCCAAAGGGACATCTAATTATCTGCAAAGTATTTCACTGAATACTTAATACAGGACACCAGAAATGGCTAATAAAGTTATCACGTTCGTTATCTCAGTAACTCCTTTATGAATAGCTTTTTCAATTCCTTAAAAGTGCTCTAAAAATGGCTAAAAAATGCCCTTTCAGATACTCTAATAATTCTGCATACATGAAAACTGTAATTGTAAAACTGTGTAAATATTCAGCTTTTTTTTTTTTTTTTTTTTTTAAGAGCACTTCCCTTTCTTTCTTAAGGTAGGTACACACATCAGATAAAAGTCTTTGGAAAATAAAAGATCACAGACCAATTTTACCCCCTTCCATGTAGTATGAGAGCATGCTCTACACAGTCTATTCTATTGAGATAAAAATCTTTGTAAGATGCTGCACACAAAGATGCTGTACACACGCAACAGATCAGTATCTGCAAAAGATCTGTTCCTGCAAAAGATCCATTCCTGCTAAATGCATTTATAGTCTATGTCTATAATATCTGCAGTTCTCATACACACCTTGTGTAATGGACAATCATCTGCAGATCAGATCCACCAGGATGAATCTTTGGATCTGCAGATGAATATCTGTTAAACAAGGTGTGTATGAGGATCTGCAGATATCACAGACTATGAATGCGTTTTGCAGAAACGGATCTTTTGCAGGAACTGATCTTTTGCAGATACTGATCTGTTGCATGTGTACATCATCTTTGTGTGCAGCATCTTACAAAGATTTTTATCTGATGGGGAGTTCTGGGATCTTTCATTTTCCAAAGACTTATCTGATGTGTATACCCACCTTTACATACCTCCCAATTTTTTGGAGATGAGGAAGAGGAACACTTACGCCACTCCCCTGCCACCCCATTAGTCACAAAAACCATAAAGATTTCATAAGAAAAATAGGTTTTATAATTCAAATCACACTGGTCCTTTCTCTTCTGGGTCATTTCCCTTCATTTTAACATTTAAAAATAAGATATATATATAAATTTAAAGAATGGGAATAAAGTTTAGAGTCATTTAAACCCATTTTTCAATAGAAAAATGCCATATATTTACATAGATCTGTACATCAGTCCGGAAAGAAGGACAAATGAGGAAGAAACGGGGACAGAGGGATTGGATTTCCAAAGAGGGACTGTCCCTTCAAAAGAGGGACAGTTTGGAACTATGTAATTATGATTTTTCTCTAAAATGTAACTTGGCTCATATGTAATAAAAAAAAAAACATCTTTTGGAGAAACTACAAACACCACACAGTAAGTTTTTTTTTTAAACATTGTTTTAAACTTTGTACCACATTCATACTATAGAATGTGTCAACTTGTATTGCCCAAGAAGCAGTATCAACTACAGCAATAGTTAAACATTTAACAGAAAGCAACACTAGTATTCCTACCAAGTTCACTTAAGTATTACAATAGCTAAAAAATGCCACAGTGCTACAGATAGCTTTATTAATAAAAGCCATCAGTAAAATATATACCAAAATCATATAGATAGATAGATAGATAGATAGATAGATAGATAGATAGATAGATAGATAGATAGATAGATAGATATAGAGAAAGACTCAAGCGCTCAGAATCAAATAAAGGTTTTTACATATACAATATATTAAATTATTAAAGTATTCAGGTATTCTGTGTGCCACCAGCCCACTGTGTGAAGAACATGGAACTCTACAATTCTTTGACAATTCAATATATTTTATGGTGATTCATAGCTTTTAGTACCATTGTGTGATTGTGAGCTTTTTATAGCATTCTGATGAACAATTCATTTTATTGAAGGGTTTCTATTAACAGAAATGCTTGCCTAGAGAGGTTAGTGAAGTACAGTTGGCACCACCAGAGTACAGACAGCCTCTATAATGGCAGCCTGCTGTTTTGCATCAGTTCTTTCCTCTGACAGCTGCAAAGTTTGAGGAAGGTGTTGATCTGAAACAGTGGGCTGTTGCTGTAGAGGCTGCATGTCTGTATTCACATCCATTTACCAAAAAAAGAAAGCTTATTTTTACTCTGGTGGTGCCGACTGTACTACACTGCTAATTGGATTGGCCCTCTAGGTGCGGAGGTTATAAGTCTGCACACACCTTTCTCCTGGAAATGTGTACTGTTCCTACCACAAATCCAACTGTCTAGGGAGGTTGTCATTACCAAACATTAATATACTATATGTTTTTCAAGTTGCCCAGCTGGCCTACTGGTTCACATTAAGATCAGTACACAAGGCACTTGAGTGTTAAGCCAGGGAGGGCTCCAGGCAGCTTGTACTTGAGTTACTAAAGGGCCACGTTCCTACATTTTGTTTGAAACCATGTGTGTTGCACCAGGCAGTGTAGCTGATAAAGCAATGGCACAGAGAAATCTGAGGTGCAGATAGATAGGCACCCTCCATAGATAGATAGCCAAGGTGTACATAGCCACCCCCAGTATAGGAAGCTACCTCCAGCATAAGTAGCCCCCCCCCCCCCCTATAGGTATCCACCTCCAGCATTCCCCAGTACTGATAGAAACCCCAAATATAGGTAACCAATGTGTCCCCTCAGTAAAGGTAGCCAAAGGCATGCCCCCCCCCCCCCCATCCTACTGCTGCACCATTTTCAACACTCACAGACCTGCAGATCAGCGGAGACCTGAAGAGAGGAGGCAGCGCACTATAACTGCACACTTCAAATGCAAGAAGTAAGCGATGACATCACTTCTGCGTCTGAAGCATATTTCATGGTCACTTTGCTGCTCTCCCCTCTGTTCAGGTTACACTGATCTAAGGTCTATGTGTGAGTGATTGGGAGGTTGGGCTGGCCATGATGCCAGGGCAGTCTTGGCAACATGATGAAAGGCCCTTGCTGTGGGTGAAGCCTGGTCTAAGCTGTGGCCCTGCACACATACATGGAAGTCCTCTCTCCTTCATATGATAAGCAGCAGCTTACTACCTCACACAGAACTAGGATTTAGCTGAAAACAGCAGATTCCCTATTCCCTTTCCCCATTACAATCTTCTGATGTGGAGTCCTTTTAGATTTGCATTAGGGAGCAGGAATAAATAACTAAATAGAAAGATTCAGATATACACAGCATTAGGAAAATTACCCCTTTTCCATGACCATTAGGATACTGCTTTAAAATTGAAATGTTTTTATTGATAGTTGTCCATTAAGTCCAAAAATGAATGCATGGTGAAGGGCATGTTCATACTAGACTTAAAGCGGAATGAAACCAGCATTTCTTCTTTGCTCTAATAGATTATTTACAGCATATTATATACAACCAGCATTTTTTTTTTCACTAGAACAGCTTTCAAAGGGTTACACGCAGTTCCCTGCCAGCAAAGCTGGACGCATCCAAACTTAGATAATGTTATCTTGTATTTAATTGTATCAAGTGAGGAATGTAAATAAACACTTCTCTGACAGTGCAGGCTCTGATGAACAAAGTCAGACAATCAGAAAGCATTTCATCTTAAGTTAGAAGATGAATAAAGCAGTTATAAATAAATGCAGTCAGCTCTCAGGGCAAAAAAAGTGTATTTTGGGAACGTATAATTTTTAAATCCTACTAATATAATAAATGGGAAAGTTCGGATGTTTGGATGTTTGGATGTTTGTTACTCGATCACGCAAAAACGGCTGAACGGATTTGAATGAAATTTGGCACACACATAGTACATTACCTGGAATAAAGTATAGGATACTTTTTATTCTCATAACCAAAAAGAGACAAATACAAATTTCACTGGAAAATGTAAACTGCAGCCACTCTTACACTGTTACACTGGAGGTGTGTTTAGCTTCTAAGGGTAGAATGGTTAATTTGCATATATTCAGCAGTGATGCACTGGGAGACATCTCAAGCTCACTCCAACCTGAATTATCGCAAATTCTTTCTGTTTTAAGAAAGCAAACTTTTGTTTTTCTTAACATCTTAGTAAGGGGGCTTTTAGGACCATTGTAGTCCCTTACACACTCCAATGAGTTCTGGGTCACCATGAGCTTGCTGGTTAGTCTGTATCTCTCGGTGTTACAAGCCCTACTGCATAGAGCCAAAATAATCCATGCCATGTACTGATGAGGATCAAACAATCCAAAACAGTTTGTATGCATGTTGGATTATTATGGCTCTGTACAAATTAACAAACTGACACATCATTTCGTTCCAGCAGTTTTGGAGGTGTGTTTAGCTTTTAAGGGTAACAATGGTTAATTTGCATATATTCAACAGTGATGCACTGGGAGACATTTTAAGCTCACTCCAACCTGAATTATCACAAATTCTTTCTGTTTTAAAGAGGAACTGTAACGACAAAACGGCCCCTGGGGGGTACTCACCTCGGGTGGGGGAAGCCTCCGGATCCTAATGAGGCTTCCCACGCTGTCCTCCATCCGTCAGGGGTCTCGCTGCAGCCCTCCGTGCAGCGGTGACGTAATATTTACCTTCCTGGCTCCTGCGCAGGCGCTCTGACGGCTGTCGGCGCTGAAGTAGGCGGAAATACCCGATCGCCGTCGGGTCTGCTCTACTGCGCAGGCGCAAGTTTCCGGCGCCTGCGCAGTAGAGCGGACCCGACGGAGATCGGGTATTTCCGTCTATTTCCGTGCCGAAAGTCGCCACAGCGCCACCCGCTGGAGCCAGCAAAGGTAAATATTGAACTGACAGTCGGCACAGTCGCCGGCTGTTCGGAGGGCTGCGGCGAGACCCCCGTGGGACAGAGGACGGCGTGGGAAGCCTCATTAGGATCCGGAGGCTTCCCCCACCCGAGGTGAGTACCCCCCAGGGGATCTTTTTAATGTTACAGAGTCTCTTTAAGAAAGCAAACTTTTGTTTTTCTTACTCTGTCAATGGCAGGTTTCTTAAACTTTGCACAGTTGGTCACTGGGTGACGGGGATTAATATTCAGAAAAGTGGGTGGAGCCTTCAAAAGCTAAACAAAATTCACCTATTGATTTTCAAAGGGGTGGAGCCACAGCCAATTAGATTTATTTCATTTCAATACCAATTATTGATGCCAAAGACCGCAAAGCTCACAAACTAGGTCATCATTGAGTAATTGGGCTCTATTCTCAAAGACTTCCCGCATGCGGTAAAGTACATGCGGGAAGTTTGCACCCAAAATACCGTCAAGTTTGCATTCTCTAAATTTTCCGCATGTTTTTCCCGCATGCGGAAAAAGTGTGGTAAAAGTGCGGGATTCACAAAAGTCGGTATTTTCCGCAATAAAAGATCAATTCTCAAAAATGTTCAGGCGCATCATTTCGTCGTTAATTACCGATTTTTTATCACCTACAAGTAGTAGGTGATATATTCTGCATCCCATTGACTTTAATGAAGTGTGGAGGCTTAAGGGCTGTGCTTGCTGGACTTTAAAGGGACTCCGAGCTCAGAAAAAAAAGGAAAGTTGTACTCACCAGGGGCTTTTTCCAGCCCAGTGCTGGTCGGGAGGTCCCACGCCGGCGTCCTGGCTCCTCTTCTTCACCGCGCTCCGGAATGGCTGACAGGCCGCAGCCCGGGCGACACTCTCCCGAGTGTCGGGCTGCTCCTTCCGCATATGACGCGGATTACGTCACACGCCGGCCGCCTCGCGTCATCACGGCGGCCGGCGTGAAAGTACTGCGCATGCGCGCTTTGTTCGTGCATGCGCAGTACTTTCACGCCGGCCGCCGTGATGACGCGAGGCGGCCGGCGTGTGACGTAATCCGCGTCATATGCAGAAGAAGCAGCCCGACACTCGGGAGAGTGTCGCCCGGGCTGCGGCCTGCCAGCCATTCCAGAGCGGGGAGAAGGAGAGGAGCCAGGACGCCGGCGTGGGACCTACCGACCAGCACTGGGCTGGAAAAAGCCCCTGGTGAGTACAACTTTCCTTTTTTTTCTGAGCTCGGAGTCCCTTTAACTTTTTTTTTTTAACACTTTTTCATGCGACCTTTTTACCGCATCATTCCCGCATGAATAACGGCTGTTTCCGCATCTTTTTTCCCGCATGCGGAAAACATGCGGAAAATATTAGTGAATGGGGAAAAAGTGCGGAGTTTACCGCTGGCGGGAATATATCGGTAACATTTTGCGGAAAATTTGGCTCTTTGAGAATAGAGCCCAATGTGTGTTAGGATTAGAAAAAGTGGGCAGAGGTAACGTCACTAGCCAATTACATACCCGGGCAACGGCGGGCGACCAGCTAGTGAATAATAATTATGCACAAAAGCAAATATGATAACCACATGGCATATAAAAAGTAAAAAAGCATGTTTTTATTGATTATGATGTCAGGGTTTTATACTGCTCTAAGTGTTACCTTGCATTTTTATGCCATGCTTATGTGTTCTGCTGCCTGCGATGCTGCAGGACTTTACAGCAGAAGCAGAATGTAACAGACATGTAAAAGGGCCCATAAGACAGCACAGGCACATTCTGCATGTCCATTCAGCATAAGTTTCCACTGCATTAAAATGCGAAACAGTGTTTTTCCAGATCTCTTTATACCTTGTACTAGGTTTCTAGTATGTTTTTATTTGTATGATGCACTTTATTATTGAAATGTTCATCTGTTTTTTATTGAAAACTAATTAAAAAAAAACTTGTAAAAAAAAAAAAAAGTGAGACGGAGGACGTACTACTACAGAATTCTTAATACATGTTAAATAATGAAGAGTTCTACTTTAACAAGTGGGCAAAGTACTGAATATACTGTTTTTTGTTGTTTTTACTCAACAGTGTGATCTTCAGTGCCATAATTTTCCATTGCTGGCAATTTCCAAACCACCAGTATTCATGAATCTTCTGACGTCAGTTTCTTTACAATGCACAAACCAGCTTTTAACTTGCCTCGGAACAATTTATTCCCCATGCTGCAATTCTTTGGTTTAAACTCCATTAGTCTGACTCCATTCATTCCTGCCACAGCTTTATGTACTGCTATCAATAATAACATTTACTATAAAGATAAAAGTAATTCACTTAAGTTAATATCAGGTGCGCTACACTGTCATATAATAAGTTCACTGGGTGACTTACAGGTCAGCCATAACAAGTATCCTTTCACCAATGCTTTAATATTCTTCCCACAAGCTACAGTCCAGTCCAGCATAGCAAATTTATAGTGCTGTGGAGACACAGTCTGTTCGGAACTTTATATTATAATATATAGTATGTTTAGTATATGGCCAGTTTTAAAACTAATGACTAATCATCTGCTAATAGTTTCACATCAGTTGCTGGCACATCCGGCATCAAGGGCTGGGAATGTACAACCTATGTACTCTATTACCGATCAAGGAAGGGCCTCACATGACCATTTGTGAGCAGATGTCATTAAGAGCCTCCCTTTGTAATGTAATGTAAACACAAGATAATATCTCCAGTTCGGATGGGTCCAGCTTTCCCAGCAGGGAGCTTGTAAGTCATGTGTTTAACCCTTTCAATAGCAGTAGGAGAACAGAGGCGCCAGCAGGATAAAAGTGGATAAAAACTTTAAAATTTGCTGGGAGGAAGTGGTGGACTTACCTCCATAAAGCAGACACGAAAGACTGTCTGAATAGTAGTCACATTTATTAATTAGTACCCCAAAACAGTGCAACGCGTTTCGCAGGCCCAGCCCGCTTCATCAGGCAACAAAAATGGGGACAAGACAGAATTTCAGCAATAGCAGGTGTAGCGCCTCACTGAGGACTGAGGCGCTACACCTGCTATTGCTGAAATTCTGTCTTGTCCCCATTTTTGTTGCCTGATGAAGCGGGCTGGGCCTGCAATACGCGTTGCACTGTTTTGGGGTACTAATTAATAAATGTGACTACTATTCAGACAGTCTTTCGTGTCTGCTTTATGGAGGTAAGTCCACCACTTCCTCCCAGCAAATTTTAAAGTTTTTATCCACTTTTATCCTGCTGGTGCCTCTGTTCTCCTACTGCTATACCGTGTCCACCCCTGGTGGAGGGGTGATCTACCCCCTTTCGCATCTACAGAGAGCGACTTCTTATCCCTGAGTGAGGACAGGTCTAATCTCCTCACCTGCCTATACAGTGGTTGCCTGTGTGGTAACCCATGTTTGTGAGTATAATTTTCTCACGATAACCTTTACTTCATTTATGCTTAACATACTACACTATATTGGGCTCTCGGTTTCTCTACACTTTAACCCTTTCAATGCTGTTCTAGTAAAACAAAAATGGTGTTAGTATATAATATGCTGTAAATCTTTTAGAGAAAAGAAGAAATGCTGGGTTTCATACCGCTTTAATAGGCTGCCACTAAGCAGAGACAACAAAACATTCAATCTACTTTGTAAATGTTATGATATGAAATAAAACAAAGGGATATCTAAAAAAAAAAAAAAGTAATTTTTAGGATAAATACAATTTCTTATCTCATCGGTATCAGTATTTTCAACTCTGAACCACTTTTTAGACTAATTATGGAAAAATAATATGTTCGTCTTGGGTGCAGTGGATAAGGGTTACTTGCTGGTAGGTTGGCTAATGGGACATTTTCCCTCACTTTCTGTCAGAAGATCCTGATGGATGGATTTCCATGACAATGTTTAGAATGAATGTTCAGTTCCACAATAGCTGTTCAGACAAACCCGGCATCACTCCACTAAAAAATCCACTTTAATCAGGAAAAAAAAAATTACTGTGTGGCATGAACAAGGGCAGGAACCTGAAACTGTGGACCTCAGCCACTCTAAAGCTTTATGTTTTTACTGACAGAATTTTTATTTTTTTCCTGAATAAAGTGGATTTTTTTAGCGGAGTGGTCTGGACAGATTGCATGGACTGCATTGGTGCAGAGGTTAGATCCACTGCACACTCCTGATACTCCTGTCATTTGTATTTTGCTCTAGTGTGATTGCAGTTCCAGAATAGAGCACTGACACTGGAAAGCAGCAATGTTTACATAATAAAATGTATATCTATATTTTACTATAAATCTTTTCTTCTTGACTTCACCTCCATTTTTATGCTATGACTTCTGTAGACGTGCCTGTTGTCTTCTGCTGTCTGACCTGACTGATTCCCCCCATGTGGTGCATAACAAAGGCAAAGTTCACTGCACAGTATGTCCAATATATGTCACTACCACCTCTTTGTATTCAATCTCTATTTACCAATGATGTAAGGGAGATACCCTAATCTTAACTGGCAGGAACTATAGACCAATCAGAGCTGCTAATTGTGGCTCTAAGTAGGTTTAATCAAAGCTGACTGCTCAGCAGAAAATTTAATTGCAGCTCCCAGAGCTCCTTGCCATTCACTCAACCTACACCAATCCCTCTCTATAGAGAAAACATGCTGTTCAGCTGGTAGCTGATTAAACTTATTAAACTTCTGCCTGAAATGATCCCCATTGATAGTTTTATGCCAAAAAATTGAATGTCTCTTTACCAGTGAGTGCGAAACAATTAAGAGCCCACCCATTACATCTGCCTGAAACTATCAGTCAAGAATCTGAAGAACTCTGACCTTCGGGAGACTAGAAAGAAACCGTCATGGCCAGCTAAGACAAGTAGACCCTCTGTTTCACCAAGGTAACTATAAGAGTATGAGTCCACAGGGGAATGTTGACTAGGGCTGGTGGGGCAGCACAAGCATAAGACAAATATGGACAAAGTACAGTACATATTTAGGGTGGTAGCGGGCAAGTTTAGATACCAGGATTTACATAAATAGAGAAAAGGGACTAGGTCAGATGTAAATAAGAACTAGCACTGGCTAGATTTTCAGAACTGAGCAGCAGGGACTAGGACTGGCAAAGTTCTCAGAAATGGACTGACAGAATTAGTATAGGTACTAGATGCAGGAACAGTCATGAGAAAGACAGAACTTTGGAGACACCTGGGATCAATTGCCAAGGCATTTGTGAAATTAACTCAACTTCATTTAGTAGGCAGAGCAAAGCGAACAATAAGCAAGACCTTTGCGAACTGTGAGGAACTTCCAACAGTCTCCACGCAATCAATATGTAGGAGCCGGACCAGCGCCTAATGGAGACAACTTGCCTTAGAACCAGTGTTAGAAACTAACTCTGCTGGAAAGTGGTGGGTTGAGTGTTGCTCAGCATTACAAGCACACTTGTGATAGACACTCTGGAGAACGTGACAAATGTATGAAGTGGTTAAGGCATAATTTGTAATATTTTTCCTACTCAATGTTCAAGCAATAAAACACCATGGAATTCTCGTACACAGACGCACATACTTGCTGCAGCATGTGGGGGAAAAGCCAGATATAAATGAATCCTTGGTAGGCTGGAATAATCAGTAGGCCTTTAATTACCGCTAATCACACACATACTTTACAATGGATGGTGCTGATACTTTATCATTTGTGTATTTCCTGACATGCCAGGTGTGTGGAAGATAACTCAGCTGGATAGAGTAACCATGAAGACACCCTTTTACTGATTGCAATAAAGGAGAAAAGCCACAGAATGGCTTATACTTATATAACCTATTTTGATCACCAGTCACTGACTTCTTTGCTACAGTTTTAGCTTGTGCGTTGTTTTCCAGCAGGCATAGCAGCGAGTTGACTCAGGCTGTGTGAAATGTCACTCTGCTTCGCTGTCTCACTAGCTGTGCTCTACAGAGCATAAAATTAATCTTGGCATATTTGTAAAAAGGGAAAGAAGACTGTAATTTTTGAAGGGTTTCAGAAATCATTGTAGAAGAGAAAGCGATCATCTTGTTTGTTCTCTGAATTCTTTTGTAGAATAACCAAATCCAAATTCTACAGAGAATAAAACATAAAAATATTATTTGAAATTAAATCTGTTATACTTACGTTGGAATGTATGTGACTATATACTAGGTTCGTCTGGTGCGTTTGCGCTGTTTAGCTTAACATTTTCATGTTGCATTAAAGCAGTACTATGACTTGCATTCTAAATTTCCATGTATAAATCAGTCCTTATTTGTACTTGTGATATGCTATTATTCTGCCACAAAAAAACTAGTGAAAAGCAGCCCTAGAACTTCCATCAGGTGACAAGGCCTAGGCATTGACAGGCAATGCCTGCCTCACAGGAAGTTTGTGGGTGAGTAATGCCATCTGTACCATCCAAACTATGCACACTGAAAGAGGTACATGCATAGTGCATTTTATAAAGTAGAATGGTATATTCTCTAGGACGTAAAACAATATAGCTACCTCCACCATAGCATCACAACAAAAGCAAGCTGTGTACTTAGCCATTTACAGACCTCAGAGGTCAGCTCTAAGGTAAGAGGGCTTGTAGTTGGGTTGCATTCCGACAACATTGCAGTCTATTTAGCAGTGTATATATATATATATATATATATATATATATATATATATATATATATACTGTATGGATTTCAGTTTTTATAGTAAATGGTAATCACAAGACTCGCATATGAAAGAAAGAGTGAGATTGCAACATTATATAAAAATAAGGTGAGCTACTACTTTGTGTTAGTTCAGTGAATGACTACCTCTATTTGGTAATAACTGCTGAGGTCAAGTTTAAAAATCTTCCGTTACTACAGATACTGTTACTAGAGACTCGGCCTGCTTGGCAGTTGTAAACAGCCGTTATTTCCCACAATGCAACGAGGTTCAGACAGGAAATGTCAGGGCCAAGACCCTGGCATCACACTGTGGGAGAGGTTTCACCACAATATCAGCCATACAGACATCTCTGATTATCTGTTTGAGATAAGGTAAAGTTTCTTGTGAGAAAGAGGGCATTGGCTACTGATTAGGACGAGGTTCAATCCTAGATTAAAACTCCTCTTTAAAGTTATTCATGTGGTAGAAATGTAAAGAGCCAAGCTATAGACTGGGCAGGAGGACAGTTCAATTATGACTGAGGATGTCACATAACTGAGCCATGTAGACAGTGCTTTGTTGTGAGGTGGAGCGATAACTGCATAGCAAGACGAGAGACAGGTGGCTGAATATTGTATGCTTATAACAGTAGAATTAATAAAATATATATCCAAAGCAATAATTAACTCCATTAGTTAGTTCTAGTAGTTAGGAGCATGTCCCAGATGCAAGGCTATTTAGTGAATCTGAAATATAATATTTTTCACCTGCGAGAATTCAAGTTGCAGTCAGAGCTAATTACCGCACTCTTGCAGTATACAGCAGATAGAAGACTAACTTTATATACAAAGAGAGAGATGCAGTGCTAATCCTTGCGGTAATGTTTTTTTTTTTAAGTACTATATATTCCTGTGTATAAGACTACTTTTTAACCCTTGAAAATCTTCTGAAAAGTTGGGGGTCATCTTATACGCCGGGTGTCATTGATGCAGGGTGTTACGCTCTATCCTGTTACCGCCTCTCAGATCTCCCTGCTGAGCGCAATCTATTCTTCCATACCACTCTGATAAACAGGTAGACAAGGAGAGCTGACCAGTCTACTTAAGGGGAGTTGACCAATGCAACAAGTCAATTGACTATATACTGTTATATACTGGGTAACACATACAGTACAGCACCAGTATATGTTCATACACAGCACCAGAACATGATTTTTTAATTTTTATTTTAATTTGGTGTGCGTTGGAAGAGGGGTAGTCTTATACGGCGAGTATATCCCAATCTCTATATTTTAACTGGAAAAGTTGTAGGGTCGTCTTATACGCCCAGTCGTCTTATACACCGGAATATACGGTATGTAGCAACAAAATGATACTATTTTATTGAAGACATTTAACCACTTCACAACTGAGGGGTTTTACCCCTTCAGCAGCCAAGCAATTTTCACCTTTCAGCTCCTTCCATTCATTTGCCAATAACTTTATCTCTACTTATCAGAATTAAATGTGTTAAATGTGGGGTTTTTTATCACTAATTAGGCTTACTTTGGGTGGTACATTATGCCAAGAAATATTTTATTCTAAATGTTTTTTAATGGAAAAATAAGGGAAAAAAATGGAAAAAAATCCTTATTTTTCAGTTTTCGGCCATAATAATTTTTAAATAATGCATGCTACCGTAATTAAAATCCACGTAATTTATGTGCCCATTTGTACCAGTTATTACACCATTTAAATGATGTCCCTATCACAATGTCTGGCGCCAATATTTTATTAGGAAATAAAGATGCATTTTTTTCAGTTTTGCATCCATCATTAATAAAAAGCCCATAATTTATAAAGTAACAGTATTATACCGTCTTGACATACATATTAAAAAGTTCAGTCCCTAAGAAAACTATTTATGCATTTTTTATAATTGTAAATTTATTTCATTGTATTTTTTCACAAAAAAAATAAATGTTGGTAACTATTGGGGAGTGTGGGAGGTAAGGGGTTAATTTAAAATGTAAAAACAGGTCTTTGCATTTAAAAAAAAATACTTTTAGATGTAGTTTTACTATTTGGCCACAAGATGGCCTCAGTCTTTTTTTTATACGTCCTGTAAGCAAAATATGTATTTTTACAGGAAGTGTACTGAAGATGGGAAACTTATTTATTAGAATGATCCTGCAGCTTCTCATAAAAGGCGCCGATAATTGCTACGGGGACTTAGATCAATGATTAGGAATTGCTTTCCCATTCATTGATCTCCTGGCGAGCAGATGGCAACATGAACGAGCGCACAAATAGGCGGGAGCGCTTACAGCAGTGGTAGCAGCGGGAGTACGTATATTTACTACCCTGGGCGGTTAGATGAAATCTGCAAGGGAGTAGATATACTGTACTGAAGCTGTGAAGTGGTTTTTAAGGTTTCACACAAGTGCAGCTTTAGCTTGCTGATGGTTTGGGAAAGTCTGAATTTACTGCAATTTGAAAAGGAAAGCTCATTTTTAATAACATCAAATCACATAAAGTCTTGTACAGCATCTATCTGTCCCCATGAAAAAAAATTAGAAGAAAAGTAGAATTTCCCTATGACATACAACAAATCACTGTGAATGAATAATCCAAAATAATTCTGCAGCTGGTTGGTCTGCTGTCTGCTTCTAGTTCACCATCTTTATATTTCTTCATTAAATAAAATATCACGCTGTACCCGACAGATGGCAGCGCAGAGCCTAATTACTAAGCCTAAGCAACAAAAGGACAAATAAGGGTTTATTTCCATCTCCCTTATTATTAGCTAGAAGTGGGCTCAGCTTTTTATATCTGATGGACCTAACTTTCTCTAATATTGGGTACTGTGTATTAGTCTTACTGGAGCTTTGGAGCACCACAATTGGAATGCTAAATAATGGTCCTACGCCTAGCCAACAAGTGAAATGGGCAAGCGGAGAAAGGCAGACCCCACTACCTATAGAACATTTCAGTGAAAGGATGAGTCAGTACAAATTACAGGATGGTCTGAACTAGGAAACACTAGCCCTTGTGATGGTATTCAGCTATATAGATACATAGGTATTACAGTGAACCTCCAAACTAAAAATCTACTCAGCATCACTGAAAAGGCTTGGTGTTTCTTTAACAGTATCAGAACTTTGTTTTTCTTACATAAGCCTTATTTTTAGCTGCACAAAAGCTCAAGCTCTGCCCCATCAAAGAAAACTGCCCGGGCTTTTTTCCCTGATGCTGTGCAAAGCATGATGGGATTTCCTATGTTGTTATTCATGTTGCCTAGCAACTGGGAGGGGTGATCAGCACACAGGACAGTTGGAACTGTGTCCCATGCTCCCACCTCCTTTCAACCAAAAAGATGGCTGCCCTCATGAAATCAAACATTTACCTGTTCTTATAAAACAAGGTGGGTAAGAGATTATATTACCTATTTTAATTAACATAATGTAACGAAAAATCTGCAACGGCGGATGGATTGCGGAAATATGGTCGCATCCAGTCCGGCAAGCGGACCTTCCAACGCGGGATGCGGAAATTCGTCCGCATCCACTGCGCAAACCCGTCCGATCACTCTGCTCCAAACTCACCAGCATGCTGCTCACCAGGGCTCTGCCATCTTGCCTCTAGGGGGCGGGCGCGCACGACAGACACGCCTTTATACTCTTAGAAAGCGTGTCAGCTGACATGGAGGTCAGCTGACATTTTAGCCTGCTCTGATTGGTTGCTGCCTGGGGTGGAGACTTCTCTCCCAGGCAGTATATAAGGAAGTGTTTTTCAGTCACACTTCGTCTGTGTTTGCGATACCCTGTGTCAGCACTCAGACCTAGTCTGCCTTGTATTTGAGATTGTGTTATATATTGGTTTATCGCCAATATATACACATATTATACTGTCTTGATTTATCCTGTATGATTCTGTGCCTGTCTTGACTACTCTTCTGCTTCCTGATTTTGTACTTCACCAGCCCGTACCGTTATCGACTATTGGCTTGGTTTCCGACTATTCTCTTGTCTCACGTTTCTGTACTGCTGCCGCCTGATCTGTTGCCAAACCTCATTTTGTCTGACCTTTCTCCCTTCAGTGGAACGTCTCCCACTGTAGGGTTCTATCAGAGGCTTGCCTCTTTGAGAAGACCGCCACTAGCAAACCCTTGCTGCTAGAAGCCGAGACTCCTCCACTCCGTCCTTTGGAGGATCTCACACACAGGGTTCCCATTCAGAAGTAACCACACCTCTGAGGAATTACGGTGTGGTGGATATTTCCACAGACTTGAATTTACGCTGTATATTATTGTTGTCTGCTGTTCCAGCTTGCTGGAGGTTGTATCTCCATGTCCTATAGAGATACTCTTTTGTACCAAGCACCCTTTTGCATACGATTGTTTCGTATCACGCTATACTTGCATTATTGGTGATTCTGCAGATCACCATATAATCAGGTATAGCATCTGTTTTATTGGTGATACTGCAGATCACCAATAATCAGAAAATCTGTGCTTGCTGACACCAATCGTTACACATAACTAATGTAACTTAATGACAGTATGTTTGTTTAGGCTGAAGTTCCTCTTTAAATACACATTTCGAATATACATGTTATGCCATGATGACATGGTTATGTCTTCTGTGTGCCCCATGGTCTCTACTATGACTGCATGCTAGAAAACGTATCTAAAGACTGCCATTGTGTACCCATGTATATAAAAGTTTTTTTTTAAAATGTGTGTAACTAATACATGTGCTTTTAATGACAGTTATTATAGCTGTTACATGCCTGCTAGGAGTAACCTGTTCCTCTTTAAATTTTCATATGGTGTAATACAGAAAGTAACATTTATAATGTTTTATACACACGGAAGCCAAACTTGTTAATGAATATACATTATTTACACTGTGCATTGGGATACACTGGAGAAGGATGGGTGACATTTCCATTTAAGTTGCATTCTTACTTGACTATATTGTTTTTTCCTATGCTCCACTCATAACATAACACCCATAACATCTATTCAGGTTCCCCTGAACCTGCCCATTTGGTCAAGCTCCCAGTCCACCCTTTTACTAACATGGTCTGCACTGGAATAGAGAACCAGGTGGACATTCCATAGAAGCTGGGTAGTCCTGCTGCTACCCACTATGTGATAAAACAATAACATTATTATATATGTGCACATGCACAGTCAGGGGTGTAGCAATAGGGGGTGCAGAGGTTGTGACCGCATCGGGGCACTTGGGCCAGAGGGGGCCCTACCTCAACTACAGTATTAGCTCTCTATTGGTCCTGTGCTCATAATCACTTCTATAGATACCTTGAATATTGGTAATCATTACCAAACTGCTCCCCATTCTCTTCTTGCACCTCTGACACTGTGGTTGTCCTTGACTGGTTTTGGTATGTCATTTCAATTGTTATGTATAGAGTGCTTGGGGGCCCCAATGAAAAACTTGCACCGGGGCCCATAGCACCTTAGCTACGCCACTGTGCACAGTAGAGGGTGAATGAACCAGGAGAAGAAGGAGAGTCATAGTAAGCTGCAGAATGAAGCAACAGAAGGCAGCACACTGATGAGAGCAATTCCACTGGAAGTTTCTGCAGAAACTGGCCATAAAATTAAATAAGGGCACCTGGATATCTTTACAGGTGATTGCCACATTTTTTTTAAATATGGTGATCTAAAAAGTACCAATACCTCTGCAGAAATAACTGCAGTTTATTGGCAGTCACTCTGACTGTCACCTTTGTAAATAGGCTCCATATCACTAGACTAATGAATGACTGCTGCATTCAGATCTACAGTGCTAGCAGGGAGCGATACCCCACACTGTGTAAGCACACACCAGGGATCTGGTATTTGGAGCAAGTAAAGGGAATTACACATAATATAGGCAGACAGTAGGAGAGCTCCACTCAACACCAAGGTGATTTCAGGCTCAGCATTAATCCAGTGTGAACAGAATGTTAAGAGAGTTCAAACTAAATAGAGCAAAGGGAAAAGGAGGTCTCCGTTACAAACTGCTATAACGAAGGAAGCTCCAGCAGCGGCATAATAAGGCTATTAAAAATGTTAAGTTAAAAATGTAAAAATAGTTTAAAAATGGATCAGCTTCCCTGGTACAAATAAAAAAGGAAAAAGTGGTTTGTGACAATTTTCCTAAGAGGAAAAAAATTAAATATATATTTATTACAGCTTTCCTGCAACATGGCTGCTCTGCTGGGAAGTCAAAAGCCCTCTCCAGGAAGCTAATTTCAACAGCTTCCTCAAACTGTGATAAATATGCAGTCTTACGAGCTTCAAGGATATTGTTCTTTAAATGATAATAAAAATCTTTTTTTTTTTTTTGCATTGAGATATACTTAAAACCCCTACAAAACACCCCATGGTGTTTTACTCTAGATTTAAAGAATAGTCACTAACGACTTAAAATAATTATTTAGCTCTCAAACTACTGTAAAATCAAAAAACAGAACTATCGCTATGAAAGTCTAAGAGCAAAATTCAGAGTGTGGAACTTTTTAGAGCCCTTAATCAAAATCACAGACTTATCCAGTAGCACCTGATCCTACCTAGCAGCCTGTCCAGAGTTCCTGCCCTTCCTAGCAGTCCTAGGGCCAGTTCACCCTTGAGCAGATGCATAACGGACACGGTAAGCACATCCGCTCACTGGATGCACTCTGTCCATTTTGCCTTCGCTTGCAGCAATCTACTCCGTCCACTCCGTGTCTGCCCATCCACTTCGATTGTGATTGCCGCTCACGTGTCCCGCCACCAATTGGTACACAGCCAGGAGGCTGGTAGGGGCATGGGGCTCCCCTTAGGAGACAATAGACTGATTCACCTTAGCAACAGGGAGAATCTTCATTGGTCAATAAGAATCATCCCTGTTGCTGATAATTCCCATTGTCTTTTGCAACCATATACGGATCCCATTTTTCTCCTAGCCTCTAATCTGTGTCCTGGGACTGAGTGGAGGAGCCTGTGGCATTATGACCGGGGAGACACATGCTTATTTACATAACGGTGGCGATTGAAGCGGGCAAACCTAACATGGGGACGAGCTTAGTGAGAATGGACATTGTTAGTTCTCAAGGATTTTCATTGCATGCATTTTCACAGGCCGTTCCGGGAAAATGTACCAAACTTGGACTCTGCACTCTTCTTACCACAATGTGGCAAATGGATCCATTTGTTTCAACAAGTTGTAATGGATCCTATTAACATTAGGATCCACTTTCTGTGCTTAAAAAGTTAAAACTGGCCCTAACAGTTTAAACTGGCAGCCTCTGTTCAATAAATGTGTTCCTTTCCTTACTTGTAGTCTGCAGCTGTTGCACATCAGTGGCTGGCATTAAGAGATGAAGCCGCAAACTACTCAAAGCCACTGTCCGTTGTACCAGCCTAAACATCTGCACCAAATGAATGGGATACTGGATGCTCAGTGGCCCACATCTCACCAGGGGTTCACTATTAGGACAAACCTGGAAGTTGTGACTTTAAGCATCAGTCTAACAGTAGCTGGCTGGCTTGGGGACTGGATCACATCATTACTGAGCAAGTCTATAAGCCATTTTCACCCAGCTTTTAGACAAGCGATCATCACCATATGTATTTAATATTAGAAAGTACTTTGTAAAACAAAAGTTTTTTATGTTAACTTATTTCCATCCAATATGAATTTTAATATTTAGCACCATGTCAAATACAACCCAAGATACAACAGCAACCGCAATGACTTAGCAGAACATAATTAGGATACCTATCCTGGTTTCAGGATAAGAAACACTTTATATCTACAGTAGGTTGCAAAAGTATTCGGCCCCCTTGAAGTTTTCCACATTTTGTCATATTACTGCCACAAACATGAATCAATGTTATATGATTACACAAAGTGGTGTACACATGAGAAGTGGAACGAAAATCATACATGATTCCAAACATTTTTTACAAATAAATAACTGCAAAGTGCTGTGTGCATAATTATTCGGCCCCCTTTGATCTGAGTGCAGTCAGTTGCCTATAGACATTGTCTGATGAGTGCTAATGACTAAATAGAGTGCACCTGTGTGTAATCTAATGTCAGTACAAATACAGCTGCTCTGTGAGGGCCTCAGAGGTTATCTAAGAGAATATTGGGAGCAACAACACTGTGAAGTCCAAAGAACACACAAGACAGGTCCAAGACAGGTCAGGGATCAAGTTATTGAGAAATTTAAAGCAGGCTTAGGCTACAAAAAGATTTCTAAAGCCTTGAACATCCCAAGGAGCACTGTTCAAGCGATCATTCAGAAATGGAAGGAGTATGGCACAACTGTAAACCTACCAAGACAAGGCCATCCACCTAAACTCACAGGCCGAACAAGGAGAGCGCTGATCAGAAATGCAGTCAAGAGGCCCATGGTGACTCTGGACGAGCTGCAGAGATCTACAGCTCAGGTGGGAGACTCTGTCCATAGGACAACTATTAGTCATGCACTGTACAAAGTTGGCCTTTATGGAAGAGTGGCAAGAAGAAAGGCATTGTTAACAGAAAGCATAAGAAGTCCCGTTTGCAGTTTGCCACAAGCCATGTGGGGACACAGCAACCATGTGGAAGAAGGTGCTCTGGTCAGATGAGACAAAAATGGAACATTTTGGCCAAAATGCAAAACGCTATGTGTGGCAGAAAACTAACACTGCACATCACTCTGAACACACCATCCCCACTGTCAAATATGGTGGTGGCAGCATCATGCTCGGGGGGGGGGGGGGGGGGGGGGAGTGCATCTCTTCAGCAGGGACAGGGAAGCTGGTCAGAGTTGATGGGAAGATGGATGGAGCTAAATACAGGGCAAACTTGGAAGAAATCCTCTTAGAGACTGCAAAAGACTTGAGACTGGGGTGGAGGTTCACCTTCCAGCAGGACAATGACCCTAAACATAAAGCCAGGGCAACAATGGAATGGTTTAAAACAAAACATATCTATGTGTTAGAATGGCCCAGTCAAAGTCCAGATCTAAATCCAATCGAGAATCTGTGGCAAGATCTGAAAACTGCTGTTCACAAACGCTGTCCATCTAATCTGACTGAGCTGGAGCTGTTTTGCAAAGAAGAATGGGCAAGGATTTCAGTCTCTAGATGTGCAAAGCTGGTAGAGACATACCCTAAAAGATTGGCAACTGTAATTGCAGCAAAAGGTGGTTCTACAGAGTATAGACTCAGGGGGCTGAATAATTACTCACTCCCCATTTTGCAGTTATTTATTTGTAAAACAGGTTTGGAATGATGTATGATTTTCGATCCACTTCTCACATGTACACCACTTTGTACTGGTCTTTCAAATGGAATTCCAATAAAATTGATGCATGTTTGTGGCAGTAATGTGACAAAATGTGGAAAACTTCAAGGGGGCCGAATACTTTTGCAAGCCACTGTATATATTGCTGTATATTACAATGTAACCCTGCCTCCCAGTGATGTTTAAGTCTAGGCTATGATGTCATGCAGCTTTCTCCCCTAGAGCACTCTGGAAGATCTTGTGATGTTTCTGCTTACTTCACAAAGGAAAACCACAGTGTTTCACCTTGCTAGCTGTAAAGATGCCAGCAACTCAGATACATTTAAAGCAAACCTTTGCTTGTTACAGCTGATACAAATACTGCAATAAATATGCAGTGTGTCTACTTCCTGCTTTCATGGAAGCAGACATAAGGTTAACATCCCGTGTTTACAAATTAGCTGCTCTGCAAAGGCAGAGGAAATTTCTGAGCTTACACAGCTGAGAGATCAAATTACGACTTGTGATTGGTCACAAGATGAAGTGGAATTAGATAGACTAAACTCAAAATACATACAGGGTGCATTTCTCGGTTTTCCTTCTGTCCTGTGCAAGAGTTCAGGTCCACTTTAAGAATGTAAATCATACATGAAATACGATTTTACAATGGGAAAACATTGACTACATTCATTAATTCATAATATTGTACAAACTAAGCAACTTTTTATCCATTAAGTACAGTAAAGTTCCCCTTTAACTTTGCAGCTGATTAAATAAAGTAAATTACTACTTTACAATTGGTATTTCTTAATTTCAATATTGAAAAAAAAAATGTAGCTAGATTTCTAACACACTAATCCACAGCTTTGCCCTTGTAATTCACCTTTTGAGAAATGTCCATGAAAGCAATTAAACCAATTGTAACTAACCATAGTGTGGCAGATGGAGATTTTGACTTAGGCACTGCACCTGTTAGACTGTAGCGCAGGTGTCCTTAGGGCAGCCTCACAGTAAGCAGATGCCGCACATGGAGCAGAAAATAGCCTTATCAGTTCACTGAATATATTGTCAACAGAAAGATCATATTGTTTCAATATATTTTATCCTTTAATTTATGTAAAAATGCAAAGTAATCCACACCACACAACAGGACCCCCTCCACTCAACAACCAAATGGTTTAGCATGGAACATATAAACTCCCTGCTTTTTAATTTGTGGCTGGTTTCAGGTTATGCCCCATTTACGAAGGTATTTAATAAAATTAATCTCGTCAGTGCTGGTAATTACCCAAAATAGATGTATCCCAGAAGCTAAATACATCTGTCAGAGGTTTTTAAGGCAGAGTGTAGCTGTCCATTTGTAAAAGCATTATAACATTTCATTTAAACATAGAAGCTATGGTAATTTGTTGTTATTCTTTTACTTTACATTGAGAGGAAAAGGTTTAGAACCTTAACGGGTGTATACTGAATGAGGAGACCTACTCTCCCTCCTCACAGACACAAAAGAAAGTTACAGGGAATGTGTCCAACGTGAGGGAAGTGCCAATTGACACTGGTCACCAGAAAACATGTTTCACTTGGAATTGTACTCCTAGCTACAGTCTAGGATACAACCAGCTCAACATAGTGTAGTATGTTTGGACCAGTAAAGGAGGGATGAAAAGTAAGTAAGGAATATTCACAAACCAGGGTTACCGCTCAGGCAACCACTGTAAAAGCAGGTGGGGGAGAACAAACCTGTCCCCACTCAGGATTAAGAAGTCGCTCTCTGTAGATAGGAATAAACGTACAACATTTTACGCCCTTCCACCAAGGGTGGATTGGAAATAGAGGTAGTTGAACAGAGGCGCCAATAGGATAAAACAATATAATAAAAGGTTTAAAATATGGATGTGGTAAAGGTGGACTACTAACCACTCCAAAGGACACTAACAACAGGCACCATTTAAGGTATAACACACAAAGATTTATTTATTACACTCCACAATATTGTGTCTTCTGATTGGCTTAAAATTACCGAATATCAGTAAGGCAGATTTCTCCACCAAAATTTTGGGTTACTCCTATTTGTTTATTCATTCTGAGTCTTAATTGGCTTAAAATTACAGTATGCGGAATTTCTGCATAATTTTTCACATTCCGCAACATGAATTTCCGTGTTCCACATTCCAATCAGAAATACGGATTTCCAATTGGAAATGCAGAAATTGCACTTCCGCGGAATCCAAATGAGCATCCCTACTGTGTCAAGCTTGGAGCCAATAATCTGTATACGTACCATACTGTATATCATGTACGTTTATGAGTGCACCACAAAAGTGGAAGAACACCACTGACGTATTGGAGTTTTCAAGAGGTTTAACCTCCCTAGAGGTAATCCCGAGCTCAGCTCGGGGTAGTGATTACCCTGCTCTCCTGGCTGTGTAGGAGTCCCATGCACGATCGATGCTGTGGGACTCCAGCCTCTCTCCCTGGCTACCTGTATCTTTCTTGGGCCGCTGGGATCCCCATATCCCCGCTTTTCTTCCGGGGACCAGGTGGCCAATCAGTGCGGCAGTTTCGGCGTTGTTGGCCTGACATCATCGGGGGTGGCGAAGACTAGTGGAACACTAGTCTTCGCACATGGCATAAGGAAAACAGAGAAAATCACCAAATGTGTATGTATATATATATATATATATATATATATATATATATATATATATATATATGTGCATGCTGAGACAAGCATGCAGATAATGTAGTCAGAAGTCAGTCAGAGTACCTGAGCAGCATGCTTATTCCAGGTCTATGGCTAAAAGGGTTGGAGGCAGAGGATTAGCAGGAAAGCCAGGTATTTTGCACCGTTTAAAAGGAAAAACATATGTCAGCCTTCATATTCCTCTCATTTCAGATGTACTTTAAAGCATATACCATAGTAGCCGTTAACATTTTTACTGCATTTATGCAATGGATTGTTTCAATGAAGATGAGAATTATTATTGAAGATAATAACACTAAAACACATGCTGTGATATTTTAATAGCCTAAAAGGTATGTATGCGTTTTTCACCATCATACATTTATGTTGTTTTCAAGTGACATTAAGAATATTAATCGTTATATACATGCAAAAAAAAAAAATCATTGCGCAGCATAGTCATGTGCAACACACTAATAAGGGATATAGGGACTGATCCATGAAGCTGTGCTGCTACAGTAGCGTGAGCTACATGACAGCACCGCAGGCTAAATACAGGGAGGCATGCTACGTGCAGTTGTGCAGCATACAGTGCCTTCCTTAGTAACGCACCTTGTTTACTAGATAACACACGCTCCTGGTTGCTGTGAAGTATTGCAACTGCGATTTAAGTATTAGCTCTTTTAGTATCGTGGTCACAATCATTCACAGCACCCAAGAGAGCACATTACCAAGTAGACAAGGCACATTACCAAGTAGACAAGGCGCGTAACTAAGGAAGGCACGCTCCACTGCACGACTGCACGTAGCATGCCTTCCTGTATTTAGCTTGCGGTGCTGTCATGTAGCTCACGCTACTGTAGCAGAAGAATCAGCCCCATAGATTACATACTGAGCTCATTACATAAATGACTGATCATGAAAACACAGGACTGACATTACCCTAGATAATGAGCTCAAAGCATGACAATATAACTAATTTTAATTTCTAATAAACTAAATGCCTAAACTGATTGGGAATTACCCTAATTATGAAATATTAGTCCCTCTCTTTACTGCTTAATATCCATCAGAGCTGAAAAAAATTAACATTGCTACTGAATTCCTGTTCACACCTCTCCATCTTGGCAATTCCTCCCATACGGCTTCTTTATTTCTGAACCTTTTACAATTCCTGGTACTACCACAAATCTGAAAATATTCCAAAATAAAATTCTAGAGATTATACGGGGGAAGGAAGTTTTATGCCCACAAATATCATGGAGTGCTAGTAGGCCGATGTATACAGGGAGGGAAAGAAGTCTGATTCCCCTGCTTATTTTGCTCTTTTGCCTTCGGACCAGGAAATGACCAATCTGTAATTGTTCGGGAAGGTTTATTGCAGCTGTGAGAGACAGAACAAAAGAACCATCAAAAACCCAGTGCCCCAAAGCCAGAATTTGATGTGTATTGGAAAGAGTGAAATAAGTGTTTTATCCCCTATCAAAAGATGACTTAGGATTTGGTGGCAAAACCCTTGTTGGCAATCACAGAGGTCAGACATTTATTATAGTTGCCCACCAGGTTTGCACACATTTTGGTTCACATCTCTTTGCAAATTCTCTCCAAGTCAATAGGGTTTCAAGGCTGAGAACTTGGTGTTCCTTCCAGAGCTATGCATCAGTGTCAACCTCAGTGTCAACCTCAGCAGCAACGGTAAAAGTAAGTCTCCCTTCCCCCTCCCTCTTCATTTTGCAGCCCTCCGTGAAGACATTATGTAATGCTGGGGATACACGGTACGTTTCTGTACCGTGCATCAACCAGCTGATCCGGCCAGCTGATAATATTCAGCTGGCCTGATCAAGCCGCTCGACCCCCGCCCGCTCGATCCCCACCGGCGGACAATGGCAGGGAATCGAGCGCTGATAAGGAAGCGCCGGTGGGGACGAGCAGTAATCGATCCGCGTGGACGAGTGGGGAATCGGCCGCCGGGTCAACCCGTGTATTCCCAGCATGAGGCTCATGGTCTGCATTTGTTCTTGAGCTGAAACAAACCTGGACCACAACACAAAGTCATTTCTTCGGATAGTGTGCAGTCCAGAGCTGTGCATCACCATCAACCTCGGCAGCAAAAATGAAACGCCCCCCTCTTTGCGCTCATTGTCCTTCCACTCACCCTAGTGCTGCCCTCTGTAAAACATATTTTTGTGTGTGGCTCATATGGGATATTGCATAGGTTGACGCTAATACCACTAATACACAGACCTGGACAGCACACCTTCCTTTGAAGTGTGTCCTCTAGAGCTGTGCATCAGCGTCAACCTTGGCAGCAAGAGTGAAAAGTGTGCTCCCATAATGCTGTGCAGCTTTAGAAGCTACTTCCTTGGCGGGATGTGACTGGAGGGTAGGCCTTAGTGAAATAAAATAAAAGGGTGAGAAAAATAATCCCTCTCATTACTTATTCAAAATCGGAACAGCATTATGTATTTTTTCCTGTAAATGCTATTTTGTGTTAACTACAATTTAGATTATGTTTTGAGTTCATAAACCATATGATTGATTCACAACGCTTTTCCCTTTAATAATTTGACTATACATAGTTTTCATCTCAACTATAAGGAGAGCTAATTTATGAGATAAACAAAAAAGGGGAGCTAATTCACAAGATAAACAAGATATTCACAAGATAAACATATTTAATAAACTTTTATCCTATGTCTTGTTTATCATCTTATGTTTTTGGGCAGCATGGTGGCGTAGTGGTTAGCGCCTTGCAGCGCTGGGTCCCTGGTTCGAATCCCAGACAGATCAGCATCTGCAAGGAGTTGATATGTTCTCCCCGTGTCTGCGTGTGTTTCCTCCGAGGACTCCGGTTTCCTCCCAGACTGATACACGCACTACACAATACATACATAGACATATGACTATGGTAGGGAGCAAATTGTGAGACCCTCTGAGGGACAGTTAGTGACAAGACTATATATATACTCTTTACAGCTCTGCGTAATGTGTCAGCACTATATAAATACTTAAATAAATAAAATAATCTTATCTACAAAATAACTTTTGAGCACTGAGCGATAATAGTACAATAAAGTGGGCAGAAAAGTAAAATTAAACTTATTTTGAGGTTTTTTTTTTGCCGGGGTATCAAAGGGTATTTTATTGCTGAGGCATGAAAACATCTGTAAGAAAAGAGGTAAGTCAAATGAATAGGACCCCTATTACATTAACTTTCGACCGAGACTTCTCACAGGAGATAATATTTCTTTTTATTGATAAGGTATGAAAACATTTCCAGTGAGAAAAAAATGAATTAGAGAGGCCAAATAGAGATAAACATGTTTTAAGCCAGTTATAGAAGACAACTGATTAGGACTCATAAACCATGAGTTAAGTCAGACAAGGAGTGATAAATCATGCGTTAAGCTAGATAAGCCTGACAGACTAACTTTCAGTAAAGCTACTGTACACAGGCAACGCACAGCAATGTTACTGGTACAATCACCTGGGGAGTAATACGCATTGCCCAATAGGCACAACCAGCATTACCTGGGTAACATGTTGCTACGGTAATGCACATTAAGCTACTTACACAAGTAGACTTCCCCATGTTACCATAGCAACTTGCGCATTGCCCTTGCATTTACTGCATTTCAATACACCCGAGGCATTAGTACATGAAAAATTGCTGTGCGCTGCTTGTGCTAAAAGTTAGTGCATCAGGTCCAGTGAGAGATAAATTATGAGTTAATGGCCTCAATTCACTAAGATTATCTCCTGTCTTTAATAACGCTTCTAGAGTGGTCACCATGGTGATGAGGCATGTATTATTCAGGAAACATTTTACCTCAGGCAAACCTAAAGTTAACTCTTCTGTCTAAGTTAACTCTTCAATCCTTAAAATAACTCCAGACTTCTAGACAGGCTGTTAATTAACTGCGTGTGAAAAGAACTACAGAGGAGGTAACTGAAGGAATGAAGAGATAAGATAACTCTCTTACTGCGTGGTGGCACGTTTTCTCTTGCCTTATCTCCAGCATGAGCTTAGTGAATTGAGGCCAATGAGTAAAGCAAGATAATGTAAGAGATAATTATCCACATAGGGGGGGGGGGGGGGGGGGGGACTTTTTTCTGTGGTGCACTTTGGGTTGTCATTATTACTACACCAATACTTTTTTATTATGATGTTCTTACGTAATTAGATATTTTTTATTATTTCTCTACATAACACAATCATTTACTGTGGTGCTGTACAGTATATCTTCATTTCTTTTGTAATATATTTATTTTTCTACCTATAGACATAGCTTTCACTTGAGATGACTAAAGCATGTATTTATAAAGAAGAATTTTCTGTACTTTACTGACCATGCATGAATCATCTTCATATTTTTGTCTTCCCTGAACAATAACGCAAGTCTTATGTATGCTGGTTTCTGTACTGCCACATCACCGTTGTGATTCTGTTCATGGAATTATGATTTACTGTAGTGAAAGCAGAGCTGTCTGCCAAAGCAGTGTGTTATATTGTGCATTTCACTTGTTGTAAATGTACATCCTGTTGTCTTATTTGTACTTCCTAGAAATTTCATAGGTATAAGAAAAACTGAACCAATAAATACATAGCTGAAGAGCACTGAAACATATGATCATGTAAGGTGTAAGGAAAAGTGCTAACAGTAACCCAAGTACTGAAATTAACTGTACTTAATACACATATGAATGCACAACAATTTGTATCCATAAAGTAAAGGAATCCAATTTCAACAGATATGTTAATACAATGTAAGTGACAAATGAATACTAATATTTGGTACACATCATTACAATTCTTAGGTTTAAGTACCCCTGGAATAAAGGCATATGGAGGCTTTCAAAGGCATATGGAGGTTTTTTTAACAATACCAGTTGCCTGGCATTCCTGCTGATCTCTCTGGCTGCAGTAGTGTCTGAATTGCACACCTGAAACATGCATGCAGCTAATCCATTCAGACTTCAGTCAGAAACATCTGATCAGCATACGTGTTTAGGGTCTCGAGCTAACACTATTAGAAACAGAGGCTCAGCAGGACAGCAAGGCAGTAAATATGTCAATCTCAATCTCTTTCTCAGTTTAGGTGTTCTTTAAAGAGACACTGAAGCGAAAAAAAAATATATGATATAATGAATTGGTTGTGTACTATGAATAATTACTAGAAGATTAGCAGCAAAGAAAATATTCTCATATTTTTATTTTCAGGTATATAGTGTTTTTTCTAACATTGCATCATTCTATAATATGTGCAGATTACACAACACTCAGCATTCAAAATGATTCTTTCAGAGCAGTCTGTGAACTAATGACCTCTCCTCTGGAAGAGAATAAGTAAATATTTCAATAACACTTGAGATAATAAAAGTCAGATAAAAGCCCTCTCCACGACTTTGAAAGTCGCAGAGCTTAATGGCTTTTTTGCATAGAGATAACAACTGGAGTTTCTTAACTCTTCCTGTACTGGAAACAGTTAGACGTATGTATCTGATCTTAATGTTTTATTTCTTAGCTGTACTACATATACAAATCATAATATCATAATTTTTTTTTCGCTTCAGTGTCTCTTTAAGTGTTCACAAAAACACTAACCGTACGGGTTACCACACAGTGAACAAATAGTGTTGTCATCGTGTACATGTACAAAAACTGCCCCGTTTTTGTTGTTACATTTTGTTATTACATGTTATAGTATTGCAAAACTGTTGTACCTTGTATGTTTGTAGCAAATTGTTGTGATACACATGTGACATACCTGTCTTGAATATATTCTTAGTGTATAGATTTCTGTTCACTCATATGTCTTTGCTTTTGGTTACTAGAGTTCAGTACCTGGTTATTATCTGAGTTCAAATCCAGATGTCCTGGATGCTATTTGGGTTCAGTGAAGCATGTTGATGCATTCCCGAATCCTGCTACCGCCAGTTTCAGCAGGTTGTCCTGAGATATTGGTGCATAAGATATGCAGGCGTAGTAAAGGAAGACATTGTTTTCCCATTCAGTGAGCATGAGGCCACGTGGTGTTACTGCACAAGCGCACTGGTCCGAACATGCATCGGACATGAGGGGCTTACATAAGTATTGCTATGTAGCCTCTTCCGTGCGCTTGCACATTGGTTAGGATTCTGCTATTATAGTCAGGGGAAGATACAAGAGACTTGGGACTTTGTGTAGAAGCAGCAGGTAAATTTACTGACAGCAGTTTTCAGGTATCTTCCCCATCGAGGTCATTGAAGTTCCCCGATTCTCCCTGGGTGATGTTGCTATGATAGCTACGATATGTGGTAATGTATATCGATGCTTACTCATGATTACTAATGCTTAAATTATGATTCTGCAAATACTTTTTTAAAGAAACATTTACATTTATAACAGAATTGTAGAACAATAATATTTTTGCTTGAATTATTCAGTTTTGCCTATACTTCTTTTTAACCTACTATAAGTAGTGTTTAGGCTTTGTAGCAGCGTTTAAAAACCCTATGTTTTGGGGCAAAACATTTGTGGAAAGTAAAACATTAATACACATTTACCAATATGTAAAGTACATGACTTACAAACATTCTCTGGGACTGACTGCATTGGAAATTATGTATTACTTATCAGCTTAAAGAGACTCTGAAGCGAGAATAAATCTCACTTCAGAGCTCATGGTTAGCAGGGGCACGTGTGCCCCTGCTAAACCGCCGCTATAGCGCCGCTAAACGGGGGTCCCTTCACCCCCAAACCCCCCACTGCGACACTTGGTCGCAGACTTGGTCGTTCCTGGAGGCAGGGCTAACGGCTGCAGCCCTGCCTCCAGTCGCGTCTGTCAGCGGCGCATCGCCGCCTCTCCCCCACCCCTCTCAGTGAAGGAAGACTGAGAGGGGCGGGGGAGAGGCGGAGATACGCGCTGACAGACGCGCGTGGGGCAGGGCTGCGGCGGTTAGCCCTGCCCCAACCAGGAAGCGCTCCCCCGCATTACGGAGGGAATTTGGGGGATCAGGGACCCCCGTTAAGCTGCGGGATAGCGGCGATTTAGCAGGGGCACACGTGCCCCTGCTATTTATGAGGTCTGAAGCGAGATTTATTCTCGCTTCAGACTCTCTTTAAGGGTCTTTTTAGGCATGCAACAAACTTAGGAGACTTCTTCGATACTTTATTAATACCTGTTTATGCCATTTCTAAAGAACTGTTATGACTATCTTCAAATTCAAAAACATTTAGCGGCCATGTGCAAAGTTTTGTATTTATTATCCAATTATACACATACATGAATTCATTTTATTAACGTATTCATTATTACTTCATTATTCATGGAAACCTCTCAGCTGGCTCTCATGCATAGTTCAAGGACTAAGTTAAGATATGCACCCAACAGATGTTCAGTTATAATACATATTAAAGCTGTACTTTTGTTATGTGAAACAAACCTTTCTGCAGCTCAGAACTGATATTATGCTTTTATGTACTTAATAGTTATAGAAACAAAAATTACTATCCCTCTCCCCAAGCTCTACCAGACCCAATTCCCAGCTATAGTAGCTAGTTATAAAGTGAAACCGGCAAGTGCGGGTGCTCCTTACACTTATTTAACCAGCTCACTACAGCTATCATCAGCGGGTGCTAGTATTACATTGCCAGGGCGGTGGACAAATCCCTGCTGCTCTTGCAAAGTGCCACTACTACTGCTGGTGGGCACATGATCTCCGCTGGCATACATTTTTAAGTGTTTGCAAGACACTCCTATAGTCTCCTGCTGTAACCCAAAAGGCAGTCAAAAGAAAGAAAAAAACTTAAAGTGAACCTCCGGACTAAAAATTGACTCAGCAGCACTGAAAAGGCCTGGTGTTTCTTTAACAGTTTCACAGCATCAGAACTTTGTTTCTCTTATCCAAGCCTCATTTTTAGCTGCACAGAAGAAAACTGCCCGGGCTTTTTTCCCCTGATGCTGTGCAAAGCATGATGGGATTTCTGATGTTGTTGCTCTCGTTCTGCTGTTTTGGTGCAAATTTTTTTTTTTACATTTTGAATTTGACATTTGAAGCCTAGCACATGCAGCTGGGAGGGGTTATCAGGACACAGGACAATTGGAACTGTGTCTCCTGCTACTTGTCACCTCCTTTCAACCAAAAAGATGGCTGCCCCCATGACAAAGATGGCAGCCCCCATGAATCACAAACATTTGCCTGTTCTTTTAAAACAGGGTGGGTAAAAAATTATATTACCTATCTATTCTAATTAACATAACTAATGTAACTTAATGACAGTATGTTTGTTTAGGCTGAAGTTCCCCTTTAAGAAAAACATATGGAACATTTTTTAAACATGTAGCCAGGCAAACATTACCCCTAAATCAAATTACACACACGTTTGTCTGCACAAAAACATAAAACATGCTTGTTCAGAACAACAATGGCTTTAACGTCTCCATCCAGTGAACATTTCTTTTAAAGATTCTTTTTAGAAAAGAATGCAAACACACACAAAGATACCAAAGGTCTGCAGCTAACCAGTACTGCTAGCATAAGATAACACAAACACAAAATGAAATCATATACATATCGTATATCAAAACTGCATATAAAACCCAGACATACAATAAACAGATAATCACAGATGAGCGAGTCACGGCTGCCCCCATGTGCACTCATTACAGGCCTGAATCCCATCCCTAAGGAGCAGGTATGCAAATTCTCAGAAAACCCCAGGGCCCAAAGGGAACCTCCACCCAGGGTCTCCAATCAGCACTCTCCAGGCAGGAATTGATGATAACCATTAAACACTATCCAGCTGGGAATGCAAAGGGAGAAGACAACAAATAACACATAATAGAGGACACAGGAGGAAAGGAAATACATTTGAAAGAAGAGAAAGTAGCCTGACAGTAGTACATAAAAAGATAAATTCCAGAGAGGCTATCCCATTGGGATACCCAATAAATCACTGAGATCACAGGGGTAGACTCTCAACCAATTCCAGGGGGGTGTACACATGTAAAAATGGAGCAGAGAAATTTGGGCACAGAGCTGAAAACCGGCTCACCCTGCCATTGCAAATTTCCCAGCACCGTAGATTACTGTTCTCCTTCCAGACCGCCATGGACGCAGGGGTAAGATGCCATTCGGCTGCAAGCTATTTCTGGTGACTAAATTGTACTTTTTTTTCGTAATTTGGGCTCCGTCTTTTTCTGGTGCCCAAATTAATCCCTGAGCAACGCTATAGCCGTAATTCACATTACAGTCTATGGCAGCGCCCAGAGGTGCCCAAAATGTCTGGCACCCTTTTTAACAGTTTTGGGGGGTTGACTCTACCCAGAAAACCCACAGATTCAATAAACTCAAACCAGGGAGATCCAGTATGATTAAATTGCTTGTTTCTAGTATGGATAGACTGTCAGATTCTCCATCTATCAGATAAATTTAATCTCCTGTACCCATTCCACCATGGATGGGGTCTAAGATGATTTTCAGTGGCAAGCCATTATCAATCCAGTGAACATTTTTATGAACCATATGCCTGTCATCCCCTCCCATTAAATTATCATCTATGCCCTAACTGTACAAAACAGTCCCAAAATACCTCTATTTTGATAGGAGCTGTTGCAGTCACATGACCACCACTGAAATCCATAATAGAAATAAATCTTTGTCAGAAAGGCTGCACTGCCTTCTGGGAGAGGAAGTGGAAGTGTGGCTAAGATGCCACTCACTACCCCTTCAGGCGTTGGGCATGGCTGGCCTGTCAATCAACTACCCTCTAATTGAGGACAGTGGAGAGGGTTGTTTTGGTTAGCAGAGGGAATTATTCCAGCAAAAAGTTGATGAAAAAGAGAAGTGAAGCGAAATTACCCAAACAAGAACAAAAATAACAAATACTTGCAGAGTTCTATTCTTTCCCTGTTCTAATTAAGGTTAAAAAAAATATGTTTTGCAATAATATCTGAGCTAATATGCATAAAATTTTCAATTATACAACCAACAATTAGGTGTAGCCGGGCTAATGGTAAAACTTCAAGCAAACTTAGTAAAGTAATAATGTATTACATCGGTGCATTTGTTGTTGGTGATTGATTGAAAAGTTCTCTGTACTTTTAGTTCACAGTTTAAAAAGATAGGATTTCAGCTATAACAGATGTTTCTCTAACTGAGTATTGACAGGAGCGCAGAGGGTTATGATTAAAGGTCATTAGTCAGGCAGGGAATTAGTTCCAGAGCTCAGATGTTTTAGTGTTATTGATGGTCTTGGAAAGGCACATAACAGGAAGGCTTCTCCAATGTACAGATAACATGGATCCCGGCACAGCAATAAAGGACAGAAAGAGGCACTGTGGGTCAAATTTCCCTGCTAGAAAAACACATGCATTAAAGGATAACTGTACTGTATGCATGTACTGTATGTAAATACATTTATTTTCTGTTCCCCAGTGTGCATCATAAAAGAAAGCTGGATGTCCTGCCTGGGTTAGGCTGATCACATGGGCATAACAATCACCCCTGCAACCCCTCCCCTGCCATCGCAGGGGGGCTCAGAGGCTTTGGGGGCCCCTCCTTCTCACTCCTTTACTGCAAGTGCAGCCAATTAGCAAAAAAAAAAAAAAAAAACAACATTTGCTCACAAAAACTGTGTGCAGGAGCATGCATAATTTTTCCTGCTTCTAGACGTTGCTTCACCGCAGACCACTCTCTGCTGCCTTTCTCCAGCTCCCAATCACGTGACCCACATGCAGTTTGGGGACCAAGGGGGCCCCATGCTATCATTTTTGCAGGGGGCCCTATTAAGTCTAGTTACACCCCTGGCTGACCGAGTACTACAGCCTAGTGCCCCTACATTGCTGCCCTCTAAAAATGATATGCGATTCCGTCTCCTGTTTACTGAAATAAGCAGGATGCAAATATTTCAATGTGAAAGGCTCATGAAGCCAGGGATGGGGGTTCTGAAGCCAGAGGGAAGCATCAGAGCTGTCAATGGAAGTAATATTGGTAGCCTTATCCCTGCCCATCACTTGCGAAAGATACAAAAAGCATGGCCCATATGCAATTCACTTTTTCTCCTGAGTTTTTTCCTAGGTGATATTTTCAAAATTGTCAATAAAATGCCATTTTAACCACAAGCAAGCAAAAAAAATATTCAAAATAATTTTGGTTGTACTTTTTCACCTACTTTTTGGTACTTTATCCATTGCAAAGGCCTGAAAAGTTATTCTAAATCAAAGATGAAAAATGATCCCCAAGGAGAAAACTCATGAGAAAAAAAATAATATGGGCCATGTCTCATATTAACTCTCCTGACTTATTTTAACCTTGTTTATTAAATAACTTTATACTGCATTAAATGCAAAACGTAAAAAGTTGTTACTGATTAACTGAGCTTCAGTATTACTTTCTTCACCTTTCTTTCTTTTTTTTTTTTTTTTTTTTTTTTTTTTTTTTAGTACTTTTTTGTTTGAGTGCCTAAAAGATTTAATATAGATATGGTGAAAAAAACAGACAAGGGCCTTGATTCAATTAACTTTTCTCTTTAGTTTTCTCCCAGGAGATAATTTTTCATCTTCCCTACAAATTGATTTTTCGGCATGTAGCAAATTAAAAAGTACTAAAAAGTAGGCAACATGTACTATACAACTTACTTACACTATTTTCTTTCTTGATTAGAGTTTTTAAAAGGTTAAGTTTTGTTTTTCCGATGATGTGAGAAAACACAGGAGAAAAATTAACTGATTAAATTAACAGGATAAAAAGTTATCTCCTGGGGAGATAGCTCAAGAGAAAAGTTATTTTAATATAGGCTAAAATGAGATAACTCATGAGAAAAGTTTTGTGATTCAAAACCATACACACAAGAGATCTGCCCAACCCACTGAAGCCCCATGTCTGGCAACAGAAAGCCCCACCTTTTAGTAAAATTGTAGCCCTTTTTAGTAGATGGCATCAATTAAGATCTATGAAAGTTGTCATTGCCGACTACGGTCTGTAAAATGCTGACAATCTGTTTGTACTGATGACCCTCAGCTTACCTACCAAATTTTTGAAACGGAAAGAGAGGCACCATTTAATACAAATTAACCAAAGAACACTCCCCCTTAGTTCAATATTAATTAGAGGTTGTATGTAAAGTATACATTCTTGTAGTAAAATGTAATTTGTAACAGCTACATATAAAAGCTGAAAGAGGGATAACAGAGGAGAAAAGGGGGACAAAGGGATGTGGCTCAAAAGAATTTGGGACATATAACAGCCTGAGGATATTCTACCGTCTTAGCCAGTCACCCAGTCCAAGCATGTTTACAAGAAATGTTAGAACATCGATCTGTATACCGATTTCAGAATAACTTACAAAACATTTTGCCATCTGATCAGGATGACAGCCAGAAAATGGCTTTTTCGAAGGAATTGGCCACTTTCTCATCTATGTGACAGGGTTACACTGCCCAGATCTTTATCTGGGGAATATAGATAGAAAGTTCAATTTAGTTGCTTGATGCTTTCTGGGGGATAAACAGAGATAAGTGCTATTATGCTAATTGTGGCATTTCTGTCCCCCAACATTTGTTCATTATGGATACTTATCTGAATTAGTGTTCAAGTAGACAGAAAATAAATCATGGCATGTCAAAAATATTCAGCAAAAACAAATCATCACAAAAATATAAAATATTTTAATCTGTTGGGCTTTCTGATTTCACAGTAAAAAGTGTTTATTACTATACATTTATCGACAATATATACACATGATACACTGCATAATTCACATGAACCTATGTCCTTGGGGGGGGGGGGGGGGGGGTCACCATATATGGCCAGTTTTTGGAGAAACCAGGTTACCTATACCATTTCTTTCTTTGTTTTTGTTTTGAGAAATTAAAGGAAACTGAATTAATCATGTGCATGTACTGTATGGGAACATATATACAATCCCCATCCAGATAATGTCTAAAGAGAATCACTGCAAACAATCCTCTGATTGGCCACCTACAGAACAATGAAGGCATTGATTTGCAAGACCTTTCTAATTAATTGTGGTGTACAATCACAGAAACATTTTTTCCTGTAATTGCTCAGGCAGTGTACATACAAATGCAATGCCTGTAATGCTAGGCATACACCTAGCCAATTATGCGCCAGATGCCGGCGCATCCCCGCTCGTCCGTGCGTGCAGATCGATCCCCGCTCGTCCCCCGCCGGCGCTCCTTATCACCCGCTCGATTCCCCGCTATTGTCCGCCGGCGGGGATTGAGCGGGGAATCTATCTGGTAGGTCATCGGACCTGTCGGATAATATCAATTGAGCCATCAGCGGCTCGATTGATAAGGACTGGAAATGCCGTGTATGCCCGGCATAAGAGGCAATGGCAGAGGGACAGCTTTTCCAGACTGTCACAGTGACAGCATTCACAGGTAGCACAATTTATCTTTATGGTGGTTGCATTATTGTTCTTAATACAGGGCCAATGTCTTCCATAGTGCTAAAAAAGTAATATAATAAAAGCACAGACAAACAAGAGTGCGAATGCACATACATCTAGCGATGTATCGGCAGATCGACAAGAGACAGATCTCTCTCTAACTGAAGCTGCGTACTAACCGCTCGATGGGTCCTGCGATGTGCCCCTGATGACTGTCACTAGAGACACCTCTTCCTGTTGGCGGGCTCGGTGTAAGGTCACGTGACATACATGGCGGTGTGAGCGAAACTTCCAGCGATTGCGGTACTTTGCGTGGTGTTGTTGGGGATCTTAAAGATCCAATCCGCCGTGTTGGTCTTTAGTCATCATGCAACACTATGCGACGTTCGCAATCGTGCTTCTGTATCCACCTGACGACAACGTGTAAAAATCACCAGGTGGGTACATAGCTTAATTGAATCTGATCAGATTGAGGTTGGCTGCCCATAAACTGCAGGACCATTGCTGATCGTTTCAGCATGAAATTTCTCAGGAATTGCCATGATGTTGCATCTACTGCCTGCATGCCCAAATGTTGAGGAGCCCCCTTGGTGCCCATGCATTCAAATCTATAATTTTACTGCTGTCAGATTCAAACACTGAGGAATTTTTTTTTTATTTTTTTTATCCCTTTCAAGTGAGCAGTTACCTCATCTCCCAGCATGCTTTGGGACAGAAGTTTGCACGATATATAGCCTAGGCTAAAAATTACTGAAAGGGCGGGGTTATATACCAACATACAGCAATATGTAGATAAGCATTTCTGATGCTGAAACCAGGATAATATGGGCAAAAATGGGTACATTGAATAATGTTATTTGTTCTAGCGTATGCCATTACACTTCCTCTAAAAAAAGACAACTTTACTTACGGTAACGTCTTTTCCAGTAGTCAGAAGGACAGCACCCCTGGATGAGACTTGTCTCCCTCCCAACCGTGGACAGGAACTGCAAAAGAAAGATTTGCATAACAAATAGGCAGCCATATATAAGCTAATAGCTTACCCTCAGTACTTCAGTTAATACAAAAGATGACACGGACCGGTATAAATGCTTACTTACATAAATATTATTCCACCCAAAAAAAGGGCAGGTTGCAGGGGTGCTGTCCTTCTGACTACTGGAAAAGACGTTACCGTAAGTAAAGTTGTCTTTCCCAGAACGTCATTGGACAGCACCCCTGGATGAGACGATATACCAGATATAGGATTTAGGGCGGGACCACTGCCTGCAGCACTTTTCTTCCAAATGATAAGTCTGCTGCGGCTGAGATGTTTAGGCGATAATGCTTCACAAAGGTATTGTGACTTGACCAGGTAGCAGCTCTGCATATCTGTTCTATTGATGCCCCTGACCTCTCTGCCCAGGAAGTTGATATTCCTCTTGTAAAATGAGCTCTAATTGAAGAACCTAACTGCTTTCCTTGAGCTTGGTAATATGCCAATGTAATAGCCTGTTTGATCCATTGTGCTAGAGTCGTTTTGGACGCCTTGTTGCCTCTTTGTTTCCCAGCAAATAGAATGAACATTGCATCAGTCTTTCTCCATGGACCTGTTCTCTCCATATATTGTATAAGACATCTCCTTACGTCCAGGCAATGAAGTCTCTTTTCTTTGTCATTGTTAGGATTCTCACAAAAGGAAGGAAGGAAGATTTCTTGATTCCTGTGAAATAAGGAAACAACTTTAGGTAGAAACGCTGCATCCGTGCGTAATGTAATTCTATCTTCCGAAATGATGCAGTAGGGCTCTCTAATAGACAACGATTGCAATTCACCTATTCTCCTAGCTGAAGTAATGGCTAGCAAAAAATGGTTTTCAAAGTAAGAAATTTGTCCGAAATCTGTGATAATGGTTCAAATGGGGCCTCACATAACCCCTGTAAGACAGTATTTAAATCCCATGAGGGTATTCTGGACTTGATTGCTGGTTTCAGTCTCTTTAAAGCTTGGAAGAATCTTAAAATTAGATTTTCTTCTGCCAGCCGTCTTTCTAAAAATACACTTAGAGCAGATACTTGTACCTTCAGAGTGCTTATACTAAGCCCCTTCTTGTATCCACACTGAAGAAATTCTAATACGGATTTAAGCGATGTATTGTCACAAGATCTTTCCGTACACCATTCGTTAAACACTTTCCAGGCCTTTTGGTATATTACCCGAGTCACCTTCTTCCTACTCTGTATCAAGGTTTCTGATAGTTCGTCTGAAAAACCTTTGGACTTCAGAATGCCCCACTCAGCTTCCAGGCTGAAAGGTGAAGGCTGTTTAAACTCGGATGCCACACTGGACCCTGGGACAGCAAGTGAGGTATGGGAGGAAAGACTATCGGATCTGCAACTGCTAGTGTTCTTAGTGACGTGAACCATGGTCTTTTCAGCCATAGTGGAGCTATCAGGATTACTCGAGCCTTGTCCTGAATAATCTTTTTTATTACTCGTGGTAGCAATGGAATTGGAGGAAATGCATACATCAGTAATTCTCCCCAATTGATCGAGAAGGTGTCTACTTTCCAAGGTAGGTCCTCCGGAAACAGGGCACAAAATTGCTGACATTTCGCATTCGCTCTCCTTGCAAACAGGTCTACTTCTGGGCAACCCCATTGTAACGTCACCTGCTGAAAAACTTCCAGATCTAGTGACCACTCGTTCGAGTCCAACTTCCTCCTGCTGAGGTAGTCCGCCAGGTGGTTTGAGGTTCCTTTTAAGTGTATCGCAGTTAATGATAAAAGATTTCTTTCCGACCAGAATAGGATCTTTGACGTCTTTTCCCATAAGGATTGACTCCTCGTGCCCCCTTGCCTGTTCAGGAAAGCTACAACGCTCCTGTTGTCCGTTCTTATCCTGACATGAGAATTCTCTATTAGGGGCCCAAAATGTAGTAAAGCTTGCCATACTGCCTGCAATTCTCTGTTGTTCGATGACTGTGACCTTATTGTCATATTCCATGGACCCTGAGCCGGCAGAGAATTGAAGTGGGCTCCCCAACCCCACAAACTGGCATCGGTTGTGATTGTATTCTGTTGTGGATAATTCCACAGATGACCTGGAGATAGATGATCCAGCTGTTGCCACCAGAGAAGGGAAGCCTTTATACTTTGTGGAATGATGATCTTCTTGTCTAGAGTGAGAGTCACCAGAGACCTGTTCCAGGATTTCAAAATCCATATTTGTAAGAATCTCGCATGGAACTGTCCCCACTGGATTGCCGGAAAGGCAGAAGTTAGAAGGCCTAGAAGAGCCATGGCTTTTCTTAGCGATATGCTTCTTAATTTCTGAAATGAGAAAATATTATTAAAAATAGCAATGATCTTCCTCTCAGGTAACAACAGTTTCTCTTCTCTGATAGAAATATTGAAGCCCAAAAATTCTAGACATTGGGAAGGAACCAGAGCAGACTTTTCCCAATTAATTAACCAACCTAATTCCTGGAGGAAGCCCAAAGTTATAAAAAGCTGATCATTAACAGATTTCTCAGAAGAACCCCATAATAAAACATCATCAAGGTAACCGACAATATTAACATGTCTTAACCTGAGAAGAGCTAATACCTCAGACATAACTTTAGTAAATAGCCATGGGGCTGAAGATAATCCAAAAGGCAAGGCATTAAATTGAAAATGTCTTACCTCTCCCTCCATCCACACGGCAAACCTCAGGTATTGTTGGCAGGATAAATGGATCGGTAGATGTAGATACGCATCCTTCAGATCTAGAGATGCCAAAAAATCGTCCTTCTGTAAAAGATGAACTACAGATCGAATATTGTCCATCCTGAATTTTCTGTATTTGACTTTTAGATTCAATTTCTTTAGGTTTAGAATCAATCGATATGCTCCTTGAGGCTTTTTTACCAGGAAGATTGGAGAGTAGAATCCCTGTTCTCTTTGACATGCTGGAACCTGTCGAATTACTCCTTTCTGAAGAAGTGACTTTACTTCTGACTGGAGGGCTATTAATAAGGCTGGGTCTTTTGGACAAGGTGTTAAGACAAAGTTTTGAGGGGGAAGATGTTCGAACTCTATACTGTAACCCTCTAATATTATGTTTAGTAACCATTGATTGGTGAATAGTTGTTGCCATATTTCGTAAAAGTTGGTGATTCTCCCCCCCACCGGAATGATGGCGTCATTGTTTGTTTGTCTTTTTAGTATTAGTAGAGGTATTGCGGGGTCCTTGTTGCCTGTAAGGGGCCCATCTTCTACCCTTGGAGGATTTACTATCCGTTTCATTTTTGGCGGGGGCCCGAAATGGCCGTTTATTCTGAAAGGGGCGCTTCCTTGAGAATTTTTTCTTATTATCTGCCGTACAATCTAGTGTATCGTCCAGCTTAGACCCAAACAGCAGATTTCCTTCACAGGGGATACCACAAAGCTTAGATCTTGATGAGTTATCCCCATTCCATGTTTTAACCCATACTCCTCTTCTGGCTGAGTTGACTAGTGCGGTGGTTCGGGCTGTTAATTTAACCGTATCGTCTGCTGCATCAACCATGAAATTTGAGGCATTGGTAATTTTAGGAAAGTCGTTAAGGATTTCCTCCCTAGAAACCCCATTAGCTATTTTATACTGTAATTCTGCCAGCCAAGTCTTCAGAGATCGACTAACTGCTGTTGATGCTACTGCTGGCTTGAAAGTTAATGAAGCAGACTCCCACGCCCTACGCAAAACATTATCCATTTTCTTGTCTATTGGTTCTTTTAGGTTTCCGAAATCCTCAAACATAAGGTCTAACTTTCTTGAAACCCTGGAAAAGGAAGGATCTAGTTTAGGCGGAGGGCCCCAACAAGCCTGGTCATCTGGAGCAAAAGGATAACGCTTAGATAAAGATTTTGGCCACAAGGCCCTTTTCTCAGGATTTTCCCATTCTTTCCTAATCATAGTTTTAAGAATAGAATGGACCGGGATGAACCTGGATTGGGGGTCCGCCAAACCTTCATACATTTGGTCAAGGGGTGACAAGGGTTTTTGTTCTGATTTAATACCCATTGTTTCATGCATGGATGTCAAAAGATCCTTCATTAACTCTGTGGAAAAGGCAAACTTTTGTGGTTTTTCAGCCTTATCCATCTCCTCACCCTCAGATATTTCATCTAATGCAGAAATTTCTCCATCAGAAAATCGTGAACCTTCTACATCACGCTCTCTGCTTCTCCTAGCCTGCACAGGAGTATGAGATAAAGGAATTGGAGATAAACCACTGACATTAGGTATAACAGGAGCCTCATTGCTAGGACCAGGCATATCAGCAGGGCTGGGAGCTACAGTCTGAGAAGAAATGGCAGAATCTTTAATTTCTTCCTTGATGGCTGAAGACATTTCTGACCGCATCCATCCCATCAGATCCTTAACCACTTGAGGACCTAGGGCTTTCTACCCCTTAAGGACCGGCCACTTTTTTTCCATTCAGACCACTGCAGCTTTCACGATTTATTGCTCGCTCATACAACCTACCACCTAAATAAATTTTGGCTCCTTTTCTTGTCACTAATAAAGCTTTCTTTTGGTGCTATTTGATTGCTCCTGCGATTTTTACTTTTTATTATATTCATCAAAAAAGACATGAATTTTGGCAAAAAATGATTTTTTTAACTTTCTGTGCTGATATTTTTCAAATAAAGTAAAATTTGTTGCGCTGATCCACCTTTTGCGCAATTTACCTAAAATTTCTGTATACATGCAGCGCGAAAAATGTGGACAAACATGTTTTGGATAAAAAAAACCCATTCAGTGTATATTTATTGGTTTGGGTAAAAGTTATAGCGTTTACAAACTATGGTGCAAAAAGTGAATTTTCCCATTTTCAAGCATCTCTGACTTTTCTGACCACCTGTCATGTTTCATGAGGGGCTAGAATTCCAGGATAATATAAATACCCCCCAAATGACCCCATTTTGGAAAGAAGACATCCCAAAGTATTCACTGAGAGGCATAATGAGTTCATAGAAGATATTATTTTTTATCACAAGTAAGCGGAAAATGACACTTTGTGACCAAAAAAAGAAAACAAAAAAGTTTCCATTTCTTCTAACTTGCGACAAAAAAAAATGAAATCTGCCACGGACTCACCATGCCCCTCTCTGAATACCTTGAAGGGTCTACTTTCCAAAATGGGTCATTTGTGGGGTGTGTTTACTGTCCTGACATTTTGGGGGGTGCTAAATTGTAAGCACCCCTGTAAAGCCTAAAGGTGCTCATTGAACTTTGGACCCCTTAGCGCAGTTAGGCTGCAAAAAAGTGCCACACATGTGGTATTGCCATACTCAAGAGAAGTAGTATAATGTGTTTTGGGGTGTATTTTTACACATACCCATGCTGGGTGGGAGAAATATCTCTGTAAATGACAATTTTTTAATTTTTTTTACACACAATTGTCCATTTACAGAGATCTTTCTCCCACTCAGCATGGGTATGTGTAACAATACACCCCAAAACACATTATACTACTTCTCCTGAGTACGGCGATACCACATGTGTGGCACTTTTTTGCACCCTAACTGCACTAAAGGGCCCAAAGTCCAATGAGTACCTTTAGGATTTCACAGGTCATTTTGAGAAATTTCGTTTCAAGACTACTCCTCACGGTTTAGGGCCCCTAAAATGCCAGGGCAGTATAGGAACCCCACAAATGACCCCATTTTAGAAAGAAGACACCCCAAGGTATTCCGTTAGGAGTATGGTGAGTTCATAGAAGATTTTATTTTTTGTCACAAGTTAGCGGAAAATGACACTTTGTGAAAAAACACAATTAAAATCAATTTCCGCTAACTTGTGACAAAAAATAAAATCTTCTATGAACTTGCTATACTACTAATGGAATACCTTGGGGTGTCTTCTTTCTAAAATGGGGTCATTTGTGGGGTTCCTATACTGCCCTGGCATTTTAGGGGCCCTAAACCGTGAGGAGTAGTCTTGAAACGAAATTTCTCAAAATGACCTGTGAAATCCTAAAGGTACTCATTGGACTTTGGACCCTTTAGCGCAGTTAGGGTGCAAAAAAGTGCCACACATGTGGTATCGCCGTACTCGGGAGAAGTAGTACAATGTGTTTTGGGGTGTATTTTTACACATACCCATGCTGGGTGGGAGAAATACCTCTGTAAATGGACAATTGTGTGTAAAAAAATCAAAAGATTGTCATTTACAGAGGTATTTCTCCCACCCAGCATGGGTATGTGTAAAAATACACCCCAAAACACATTATACTACTTCTCCCGAGTACGGCGATACCACATGTGTGGCACTTTTTTGCACCCTAACTGCACTAAGGGGCCCAAAGTCCAATGAGTACCTTTAGGATTTCACAGGTCATTTTTGTTTCAAGACTACTCCTCACAGTTTAGGGCCCCTAAAATGCCAGGGCAGTATAGGAACCCCACTAATGACCCCATTTTAGAAAGAAGACACCCCAAGGTATTCCGTTAGGAGTATGGTGAGTTCATAGAAGTTTTTATTTTTTTGTCACAAGTTAGCGGAAATTGATTTTAATTGTTTTTTTTCACAAAGTGTCATTTTCCGCTAACTTGTGACAAAAAATAAAATCTTCTATGAACTCACCATACTCCGTACGGAATACCTTTGGGTGTCTTCTTTCTAGAATGGGGTCATTTGTGGGGTTCCTATACTGCCCTGGCATTTTAGGGGCCCTAAACCGTGAGGAGTAGTCTTGAAACCAAATGTCGCAAAATGACCTGTGGAATCCTAAAGGTACTCATTGGACTTTGGGCCCCTTAGCGTACTTAGGGTGTAAAAAAGTGCCACACATGTGGTACCGCCATACTCAGGAGAAGTAGTATAATGCGTTTTGGGGTGTATTTTTACACATACCCATGCTAAGTGGGAGAAATATCTCTGTAAATGACAATTGTTTGATTTTTTTACACACAATTGTCCATTTACATAGAAATGTCTCCCACCCAGCATGGGTATGTGTAAAAATACACCCCAAAACACATTATACTACTTTTCCTGAGTACGGTGGTACCACATGTGTGACACTTTTTTGCAGCCTAGGTGCGCTAAGGGGCCCAACGTCCTATTCACAGGTCATTTTGAAGCATTTGTTTTCTAGACAACTCCTCGCGGTTTAGGGCCCCTAAAATGCCAGGGCAGTATAGGAACCCCACAAGTGACCCCATTTTAGAAAGAAGACACCCCAAGGTATTCCGTTAGGTGTATGGCGAGTTCATAGAAGATTTTATTTTTTGTCACAAGTTAGTGAAAAATGACACTTTGTGAAAAAAAACAATAAAAATCAATTTCCGCTAACTTTTGACAAAAAATAAAATCTTCTATGAACTCGTCATACACCTAACAGAATACCTTGGGGTGTCTTTTTTTCTAAAATGGGGTCACTTGTGGGGTTCCTATACCGCCCTGGCATTTTACGGGCCCAAAACCGTGAGTAGTCTGGAAACCAAATGTCTCAAAATGACTGTTCAGGGGTATAAGCATCTGCAAATTTTGATGACAGGTGGTCTATGAGGGGGCGAATTTTGTGGAACCGGTCATAAGCAGGGTGGCCTTTTAGATGACAGGTTGTATTGGGCCTGATCTGATGGATAGGAGTGCTAGGGGGGTGACAGGAGGTGATTGATGGGTGTCTCAGGGGGTGGTTAGAGGGGAAAATAGATGCAATCAATGCACTGGGGAGGTGATCGGAAGGGGGTCTGAGGGGGATCTGAGGGTTTGGCCGAGTGATCAGGAGCCCACACGGGGCAAATTAGGGCCTGATCTGATGGGTAGGTGTGCTAGGGGGTGACAGGAGGTGATTGATGGGTGTCTCAAGGTGTGATTAGAGGGGGGAATAGATGCAAGCAATGCACTGGCGAGGTGATCAGGGCTGGGGTCTGAGGGCATTCTGAGGGTGTGAGCGGGTGATTGAGTGCCCTAGGGGCAGATAGGGGTCTAATCTGATAGGTAGCAGTGAAAGGGGGTGATTGATGGGTAATTAGTGGGTGTTTAGGGTAGAGAACAGATGTAAACACTGCACTTGGGAGGTGATCGGACGTCGGATCTGCGGGCGATCTATTGGTGTGGGTGGGTGATCAGATTGCCCACAAGGGGCAGGTTAGGGGCTGATTGATGGGTGGCAGTGACAGGGGGTGATTGATGGGTGGCAGTGACAGGGGGTGATTGATGGGTGATTGACAGGTGATTGACAGGTGATCAGTGGGTTATTACAGGGAAGGACAGATGTAAATAATGCCCCGGCGAATTGATAAGGGGGGGGTCTGAGGGCAATCTGAGCGTGTAGGCGGGTGATTGGGTGCCCGCAAGGGGCAGATTAGGGTCTGATCTGATGGGTAACAGTGACAGGTGGTGATAGGGGGTGATTGACGGGTGATTGATGGGTAATTAGTGGGTGTTTAGAGAAGATAACAGATGTAAACAATACATTTGGAAGGTAATCTGACGGCGGGTTTGCGGGCGATCTAATGGTGTGGGTGGGTGATCAGATTGCCCGCAAGGGGCAGGTTAGGGGCTGATTGATGGGTGGCAGTGACAGGGGGTGACAGGGGGTGATTGATGGGTGATAGGTGATTGGCAGGTGATTGACAGGTGATCAGTGGGTTATTACAGGAAAGAACAGATGTAATTAATGCACTGGTGAATTGATAAGGGGGGGGTCAGAGGGCAATCTGAGCGTATGGGCGGGTGATTGGGTGCCCGCAAGGGGCAGATTAGGGTCTGATCTGATAGGTAAAAGTGACAGGTGGTGATAGGGGGTGATTGATGGGTAATTAGTGGGCGTTTAGAGGAGAGAATAGATGTAAACAATGGATTTGGGAGTTGATCTGATTTTGGATCTGCGGGCGATCTATTGGTGTGGGGGGGTGATCAGATTGCCCGCAAGGGGCAGGTTAGGGGCTGATTGATGGGTGGCAGTGACAGGGGGTGATTGGCGGGTGATTGACGGGTGATTGACAGGTGATTGACAGGTGATCAGGGGGGATAGATGCCTACAGTACATGGGGGGGGGGTCTGGGGAGAATCTGAGGGGTGGGGGGATGATCAGGAGGGAGCAGGGGGCAGGGGGGGGATAAAAAAAAAATTGCGTTGACAGATAGTGACAGGGAGTGATTGATGGGTGATTAGGGGGGTGATTGGGTGCAAACAGGGGTCTGGGGGGTGGGCAGGAGGGGGTCTGATGGGTGCTGTGGGCGATCTGGGGCAGGGGGGGGGGGAATCAGTGTGCTTGGTGCAGACTAGGGTGGCTGCAGCCTGCCCTGGTGGTCCCTCGGACACTGGGACCACCAGGGCAGGAGGCAGCCTGTATAATACACTTTGTAAACATTACAAAGTGTATTATACACTTTGTATGCGGCGATCGTCGGGTTAACATCCCGCCGGCGCTTCCGTATGGCCGGCGGGATGTTGCGGCGGGTGAGCGGCGCCAGGCGGAGGCGGAGGATCGCGTCACGGATGACGCGATTGCTCCGCCCATGCCCCTACAAGGACCGCCGCCATTTGTCTATACGGCGGTCCTTGCGGCGTCCACTTCCCGGCCGCCTCTGTGCGTTAGGCGGTTGGGAAGTGGTTAAATATTACAGGGGATTCATCCTTAACCAGTTTGTTTGTACAATCCTGGCACAGCTTTTTTGAGGAAGAGGATGACAAACGAGAGGAGCAAATGGCACATTTCTTCACAGATTTACTAGATCCATGCTGACTAGACTGTGTAGAAGATCTATCAGATTTGTCATGCTTTTCAGGCTTTTCATGTTTTTCTGGCTAAAAAACATAACAAGCCAACCATTAGTACCCTCTCTAGTATATATTAAAACATATATATATATATAAACAGTGTATAACCTATACATAAGTACTTGCCAGAGAGGTATCTTGGGCTTGCCTGGCAGACTGCGCAGGAGCTGACCCAGAAGCGTCCTCCATGCTCACTTTTGACAACCAGAGTGAGTCAGGAAGCAGACTTAAATAAATCACCACATGACAAAATAATGCAAAACAGCCACCTGAATCACCAGCTCATTAGCATGATTCTCATTTGCATAAGCCTCTCAAAGGTTAGCCAGTCGCGGCACCTGCCGCTTAATTGCTTATGCGTATTAGCATAATTATCCCCATTACCTTAGCGAATCAGCTGATGCTGATCCGCAATCATCGCCGCGGCCCCCTGCCGCCTGATCTGAGTCACACTGGACGCTGCGCGTGACGACTTCCGGGTTGACCCGGAAGTACCTTGTTTCCAAAGCGCGCCTGAGCTATATCTCCGCTGCCTTGTACGGAGAAGCCTCCTCCACGCTGCAGGGCTCCCACTGTCACCTGAATCAGCCTACTTGGAGCCCTGAAAAACGTTGCCCCTGAACACCTGTCAAGGATAGCACACTGGAGACCTCTCCTCTGCATTCCGTCCAGGACAGGAAACTGAACTGAAGTACTGAGGGTAAGCTAGTAGCTTATATATGGCTGCCTATTTGTTATGCAAATCTTTCTTTTGCAGTTCCTGTCCACGGTTGGGAGGGAGACAAGTCTCATCCAGGGGTGCTGTCCAATGACGTTCTGGGAAAGTAATATATTGCCTGACTGTTGTAACTGTGGCTTATTACCCACGTGCTTTTACTTCTGTTTTTCTTTCAATAAAAACGATTGAAACAAAAAAAAAAAAATATATATATATATATAGATAGATAGATATATATATTATATATATATATACATATATATATATATATATATATATATATATATATATATATATATATATATATATACACATATATATATATATGTGCGTGTGTGTGGCATCAAGAGGAAATCTCTCTGTTTTTCTCGTCTCCACTTATGATCATCAGGCAAAGAAGCCATTATGGTATTTGCCAGGTGGGCTGTTGTATTTGAAAGCATCTATGGCAGCATATCAACTTTTTGAAGCATCACTGTGTTAACAAAGCAGCCTGCATACATTTAGCACTTGACCTCACTACGAATCAACATTGGTATCAATGCATAAACATAATGATCCATCATTCAAGGCAAAGTTGGCTGTCTTCACATTTTTTCATTGCCTGCCTGAGCTGCTTTTTACTTCTCAATGGATTTGTGTATCATGTTCATAGAGTGATGCTGCACATATCCCCGATGCTATGACACTCATCTACATGCAGCATGAATTGTACTATATTTGTACCGTATACTATTATTGTCTATGCATATTGCATTGAGCACAGCATCTCTTCTCCTGCCCCCATGTCATTCTCTAAAGACATGACAGGTGAGCAGTCATCAATGTTACATATATTGCAAGTTGTGATCACTAAGCAGGACAAAGCTTCATAGGAAGCATGCAGTAATGAAAATCACATACCCACAGGCATGTGCTCCTGAGTAGTTACGACTCCCTAAGGACTCAAATGCGTGATTTAAATGTGGCTTAATTGCCTTAGGTGTGCGGCTGGATGAAGGGGTCCTCCCTGTGCTCCAAACAGCTTGCACGTGTCCTATTGGACGTGTTGCAAGCCTCACCACTTCCACCTCCCGGCTTGAAGGAGGAAATGCGCGCAGTGAGGCTTGCAATACGTCCAATAGGGCACTTGCAAGCTGTTTGGAGCACAGGGAGGATGATGGACTTATAGGTAGCTAACCCCTTCGCATCCAGCTGCACACCTGAGGCAATCAAGCCTCATGAAATTCACTAATTTGAGACCTTAGGGATTCATAACTACTCGTGAGCCCATGGCATGCCTGGTAATCAGATAAGAGGAATAAGGATAAAAAGGTGTCTGCCACCTAAACATCTACGTTCATGATCAAGGAACTATGACTTGTGTACAGCCAAAGGTATAAACATTAATAATAAGTAAATGGAGAGTAGAAGTATGCATTCATTAAAAAGACGTATGATGTAATGTTACAAAAGTAATTTGATTTTCAGTTTCTGAAGTTAGAATGCTCAGCTGATTGTTATTAGTTACTTAGTGTCACTGGCAGAAAAATATACTTTTCAGGTCCCTCACATAAATGTGATAACACTGTTTCCTTATTGACGGTTGAGAATACATACATATAAGATGTTAATTTGTCCCACAGTAAAATGGACTATAAATTACCTTTTCATGATGTCACAGTCACTTTTGGTAGGCAGTACAAATCTGACAGGTTTGGGACTAGTCGTCCTCTTGGGGGATTGTCAGTTTTCTTTATTTTTAAAAGCACTCAAAGGGAACCTAAAGAGAGGCTTCCATATTTATTTCCTTTTAAGCAATACCAGTTGCCTGGCTATCCTGCTGATCTCTTTTTGACTTCAATAGTGTGAATCACACACCTGAAATAAACATTCAGCTAATCCAGTCAGACTTCAGTCAGAGCACCTGATCTGCATGTTTGTTCAAGGCAGGGGATCATCAGGACAGCTAGGCAATATGGATTGTTTAAAAATAAATAAATATGGCAGCCTCTATATCTCTCTCACTTTAGGTTCTCTTTAAAGAGAACCCGAGGTGGGTTCTACGAATCCTATTAGCACACAGAGGCTGAGTCTGCATATAATGCCCAGCCTCTGTTGCTATACTGTTTTGCCCCAGGCCCCCCCTGCGCTCTGCTGTCCCCCATAAATCACACAGCAATGCTAGCGACACGCAGTGTGTCGATAGCAGGCTGTTTATATCCACACTGTCACTCTCCGCCGCTCCCCCACCTCCTCTATATCGCTGCTCCCCGCCTGTGTTCCTTCCCTCCAATCAGCGAGGAGGGAAGGGATGCTGGCAGGGAGCGGAGCCACGGAGGAGGCGGGGGAGCGGCGCTGAATGGCGGTGCAGATGTAAACAGCCTGCTAACGATGTCGCTAGCATGGCTGTGTGATTTATGGGGGATAGCAGAGCGTAGGGGGGCCTGGGGGGAAACAGTATAGCAAAAGAGGCTGGGCATTATATGCAATAGGATTCTTAGAACCCACCTCGGGTTCTCTTTAAAAGCACTTACTGAATTACAGTTCAGTGCAACTGCCAAAACAGTGCACAAATGAGGAGGGAGGCATCTTTGTATAGATCCTTCCCACAGAGTGATTTTACAAAGAACAAACTAATTTTGCTTGATACATAACTGGTGCTAGAGAGCAGTGCTCGCAATCCCTGCATTGTCAATGAAAAGTCAATGCATCACTGTCACTGTTAACATGTGTGTTTTGCGGTAATGCACTGCTTGCAGTACACTGGGTCGCTGCACACCAGGACCCCGCACTGCGTCAACCTTAATGTGAACACTGTGATTGTATAATTTTTTTTAACATTTAATGTTTTATTGAAACAAAAAATACATGTGTACAGAATATGCAACAGAATATTATGGAGTCATTGCCATAGTATTTGAACACGTTATTGTGCAATGGAAAAATCAGCATAAAAAACAAAACAAACGGTCTCATTTCAATGTGTTTAGGCAGTAAAATGAGTAACAAGTGGCCTCATATAGCCAGGGAAAGTAGTCATTGTAGAGCATAGGAATTGGTCCAGTTGTGCTGATAGTTTCACAGATCCCATTCACTTTCCTAAAATACCTTAGAATATCTCCTAAACACTGACTAATATTAAGAAGCTGACTATAACACATATATGGCCATATGCAATTCATTTTTTTCTCCTAAGTTTTCTCCTAGGTGATATTTTCAAACTTGTCAATAAACTTAATTTTACACCACCAGCAAGCAAAAAAATACACATTTTGGTACTTTTTCCAAGGCAAAGTCCTGAAAATGTGTTCTAAATCGACGATGAAAAATTATCTCCCAGGAGATAACTCAGAACAAAAAGTTAATTGCATATGGGCCATAGTGTATTCAAAACAAAAAAAAATGCAAAAAAGAAGGATCAACAGGGATATATGTATATATATGTATTTGTTCTTTGGTTGAACTCGATGGACGTATGCTTTTTTTCAACCCAAATTATGTAACTATGTAAGGAGGGGGGGGGGGGGGACAAAACAGTAAACATATGCTTCCCTGAATGGCTGAGGAGAGGGAAAAAAAAAAAAGAAAATATACGAAACCAGGAAAGACCAACCTAGTAGGCATAGGCTTGAGGGAAAAGGAGGGAAGAGAGGTGGTTACAGTCAATGAAATCAAGAGGGAAAGCTCCAAGAAAGGAGGGTCTGTGTCGCCATAAGGCCTTAATACTCATGCAAATGTAAAAGTTCCACAGATACTGACCAAATGAGAGCCTATGCTTCAAATTTTATCAAAAGAGATGAGAGTGATCTCCTCTATATTAGCTATCCTCTCAACTCTCAAGAAATTGTAATTTTGCTCCTTTGTGCTTACATTTAATGTACCTTTATGGATCAGAGTAATGGCTTTATCCCAGTCCACCTGAGGGAGTTCCTTTCCAAGAAGGGAGTCCCATCTAGCCTAGAATGCATGAGTTTGGAGAGTATCTAGAGCAAGCAAGTAGTCAATGCCAAGAAATCATGTGCCTCTGTGGCATAGCTTCACATAGCTTTTATTCAAGCGCATTAAGGAGGGTAAAAGAGTGGCTGGACAGTGTACTGGATAAAGAGACCATGTTTGATGTAGAAGACCTGGGTCCATATGCAATTCACTTTCTCCTGAGTTTTTATCCCAGGAGATAATTTTTCATTATTCTTTCCAGCACTTTTCTATTGAAAAAAAGTACTAAAAAGTAGGTCAAAATGTAATATCAAAATTATTCCTTGTATTTCCTTACTTACTGCTGATTTAAAAGGCATTTTATTGACACGTCGTAAAAATATCACATAGGAGAAAACTAAGGAGAAAAAAAGTTAACTGCACATGGGTCCAGGGCTTGAATCCTGGCTGAAGGCAGTATGTTGTCATTAAAAAGAACTTAACTGTATATAACTCAACGGGCAAAATTGCTTATTTTTACAATATTCATTTAAACAAACACAGAACCCTTATATCGCGCTTTTCTCCTGGCGGACTCAAAGTGCCAGAGCTGCAGCCATGAGGACGCGCTCTATAGGCAGTAGTAGTGTTAGGGAGACTTGCCTAAGGTCTCCTACTGAATAGGTGCTGGCCTACTGGACAGGCAGAGCCAAGATTCGAACCCAGGTCTCCTTTGTCAGAGGCAGAGCCCTTAACCATTACACCATCCAGCCACCACAGTATAAATTAGTCAATAATTGCCCATTGTCAAATCTTAACTCATTCTTCACATTCATAAACTTTTCAGAGATGCTGGTATCTTTACTGCTGGTGAGGTGAATCACTGTGTGAAGTAAGAAGGAACATTACATATTCCAGAGTGCTCTTGGGGATAAGGCTGCATGACATCATAGCCCAGGCTAAACAGCAATGGGAAAGCGGAGTTACATACCAATATACAACACTATATAGATATACAGAAGAAGTCTTTCTAATACCAAAATCAGGATATGCAAAATGGACATCCTGAATAATTTATTATGTTTTACTATATGTCATTGAGATTCATCTTTAATGAGTCCTTGGGCAAGGCTAAGTGGCTGGAGATTACAAGTGATTTGAGTCCGACAGACAAAAAAATGCTAAACAAAAGTTAACATTTCATTTTCAAATACAGCAGGACTGACCGTGGTGGCCCCAAACTGCAGATTACTACAAATGTATCCTTGAAGACATTCCTTGTCTGCTTATGCATAATACAAAACCCAAGATAGAAGAAATGGCTTTATAAATTAGACTTTGGATGTATCACAACTGGCTTTTTGGTCCTTTGTAGTCCCTTACACACACCTAGAAGTTCTGGTTCACCGTGAGCTTGCTGGGCAATCTGTACCTTTGCATAATCATTGAATTATAAGTCACTGAAGAAATGGGAGTTGTCTTTAATGATAATGTCCATGTTAGTGTTGAAAACAGCAATAGTGCATAATTCAGTGGGACGCAGGACCAAAGTAGGTAAGAAGTACACAAGGTGCACCTGGTAATTTGGGCACCGCAATAATGTAGCCGGTCTCCAACGGGGTTATTTATGTGCCGGGTTTTTATAGGTGCCACAGTATCAAAATGGGTATTAGCCATTGGATAGGGAACAATTTGGGCTCCAGCTTTTTGTAACTGCAATGTACAAGTGAAATTTAGCATAAGGTGCTGGGGTATTAGTGTTACACATCTAGAGGGGGAGGCTAGTGTCAGTAGTTAGAATGGGGAGATTAGTGTTAGGCGTAGATAGGGGAGGGTTAGTGTGAGCATTAGGTTATAGGGAAGTGTGGAAGGGGTAGTCGAATATCAGTACAATTACAGTTATTCTACTATCGGAATAGTAGAATATTAGTACAATCCGAAATATGCTTTTGTCGGCAATATCTCACTTCATTTTTACTGGATGCCTTTATTAAATGTACATCACAAGGACTACCATGGATGACAACAGAAAAATATCTAAATTCAAACCTGATGGCTGAAAAACAACTTGTAGTAAATAAAAAGCGTTAAAAATGTGTAACAAAGAGCACATCCATGGATCATCTGTAACTAGCACAAGGCAATAAGAACAGTTCATTGAAATGTCTGACATCAGTACAAATGCATTGACCAGAAAAATCACCTCTGCCACACACAATAGTAGCTGATTGTTAGGACACCTTCCTCAGCACTTGCAGATCACCAGCACAGCGATCAGAGAGCCAGGCTGCTGCGACTGCACGTTCTTGGCAGACACATTGCATTGAGTATTTTGCCATCCATATAATCTTGGCTCTCTCTGCTCTGACAGAACATATGGTCAGCTCATCACCTGGTCATCGTGTCTCCACTGTATAACACAGATAGTGATTTCTGTTGTATCGAAGACAAAGGCAGCAAGATTGCTCTTATGTGCTGTAATGTAAATAATCTGACTGTCATTAATATGTAAGTCTTTAATGCATATCAGAGCTAAAAAAAAAAAAATACATTCCAGGACTGTGTCCTCTGTTTCCAACTGCAAGGCGTCATTTTTCCAAAATCCGTCCAATATTAGGCCCTGACCACAAGTGGTTGGGGACCTTTGAACTAGATATTCTATTTTTCCCGCATGTGCAGTTGACTCCAGGATGCCGCTCTGGCTGCACTCCTAGAAGTTTCCTGATCATGGTGCACGTTAACAGCACTTTCAGCAGCACCCTCCCCTTTTTAAATCCCCATAAAAAGGCCCCTTTAGCTACAAAAACTAAGCTCTGCCTCCAGCCACGATAAGCTCTGCCCCCTTCTGTGGGAAGCCCCACCCACACCCGTGGGAAGTTCTTCCCCATCTGGGACACCAAATCCAAAAAAAGCTTTATTGGCAGGACCAAATACATTTAGCATTGCCAAAGCAAAACAAAACATTAACATGGGGAGGGGGGATTGTGGGAATAAGGGAAGGGTATAGGGGGTTGGGGCATATAGTCCATAGGTGTGTGGCGGATGTAAGGGACAGCATGGGGGACTGGGATATACGGGATGTAAGGGACAGCATGGGGGACTGGGTTATACAGTCCATAGGGGGGTATTGGGGGTATACAGTCCATGTGGCTCATGTTCCTCTCAGTTGGTGGCAGGCTGTGACATATCAGGCAGCTATTTGTACGGTTGTTTCCTCCTCCCCCAGTAGGATGTACAGTTTCCTCTCATCTGTGGAGGTAAAATCCTGGATGTGGGCGGAGAGTCTCTGGAAGTGGGTGGTCCTCACAGGTGCATATTGCTGCAGTGTAGCAGGAAGTGGGCCTCATCCTCCAAGACCTCCTGGTCACATTGTCTGCACAGTTTCTCCTCCCGGGGCTTCCATGTCTGTCTGTGCTGCCCTGTCTCTACCTCCAGGTTGTGGGCGCTCAGACGGTACAGGCTCAGGGTCTGTCTGTCTTTGTGGTGGTGTAGCCTCTCCAGATATGGAGCCATGGTGTACTCCCTCTGTAGTGATTGGTAGACAGCGAGTTTCTTGGAATTCTTTATGTCCCTTCTCTATTCCTCTATGTATCGTTCCTTGCAGCTTTCTATAGTCTGTTTTATTTGGACTTTTGGCGGCCTGTGTTGGTGGCCTTGGCTGGGCTGGCTGTTGATGCTTTGCTTGAGAGCGCGTGGTATGGTGTCTCACTGACAGCAGTGACCTCTCCTTCAGCCTTGCACCCACAGGGACCTATCCCTCCACCTAGGACCCATACTGACCCCTCCCTCTCGATCATTAGCACTGCAGTGATTCTGCCTCCCCCAGCACCCACATTGACCTTTCCCTCCCCCAGCAGCACCCTTTCTGTCTCCAGCACCACCCATAGTGACCTCCTCCAGCACCTAAACTGACCTCTGCCTCCCCTTTCCCTCCCCCAGCACCCCCAATGACTTCCCCTTCCTGCACACTGACCTCTACTTCTCCCAACATCTACCCACACCTCTTTCCCCCCATAGCTGGCACCCAGTACTCACACTCACATGACACCAAGTATCTGCACCCAGGCCTGACATTGCACCCAGTACTCACACCTGCACACATTGTCCTCATGTATCTGCATTCAAAACCACCTGTGACACCCAAAGCCCACCCATAGCCAGCACCCAGTACAAGCATGGCACCAAGTATTCGCACCCAGTACCTGCACCCACATGACATCCAGTACATGCACCCAGGTCTCACATGACACTAAGTATTTGCAATCAACACCCGCATGACACTCGATACCCACCCATAGCCGGGGACCCACATGACACCCTGTACCCGCACCCAGAACCCAAAGGGCACCCAGCATCTGCATTCAGCACCCACATGACAACCAAAACCCCCTAGCCAGAAACGAGGAGGGGGGACCGTGCAGCCACTGGTAACAGGTCTAACTGACTCCACACCATTGAAGCCAGCGCTTCTGTGACTGAATGTGTTTTTATTTTAACTACTGTAACCCCCCTTCCCTCCCCCCGCCAGCCAATCCCTGTGATAAGCGGTCGTAGGCTTCAGCCTATGACAACCGATCACCTCTGTGCATCAGGAGGAGACAGTCGTGTCACACGGCTGTCCCCAGTACAGCACTACTGCAGATCGCAGCGCTGTACGTGTAAATAGACAGTCTCCCGAGCAGCAATTGTCGAGCTATGCTCCGCCCACCAAGCAGGAGATGCGCGGGCACCCCGTAGCACGATATTCTGCAAAACAGAGCCCCAGAACTTTACGCTGATCAGCGTTAGGCGGTCCTGGGGCTGCCGCCGCAGCCATGCCCATCGGCGTGACGCCGTCAGCTAGTAGTTAAGGAGTTGAAACATGTTGGATTGGTGGGGAGTTTTGCCTTTATGTTAGAAAGTAAATGGCAATTTATTCAAGGGTTAGGATTTTGGATCAGTTCTATATCTGTTCTAATGACAGATACGTATGATCTACCAAATATTGAAGTCCTACCTTGATTCATCTTTAAATGTTCTTTCATAGTAATTTTATGATATATTTAAAAATTATGTGTTATACTATAGACTTCCAAAATAAACAAACAAAAAAAAAACACAGATTCGTGAATATATAACTGTGGAAACAGACAGCTGGAATCTCTGAGACAGCTTTCTGTATCCTTCCCCTAAACCATGATGGTGAATAATCTTTGTCTTCAGGTCATTTGAGAGCCATTTTGCGACCCCCATTTTGCTACTCTTCAGAGAAAATTAAAAGGGGTGGGAAACTTGCTATTGACCCCCCCCCCTTAAATGCTCTTTCTCATAATTGGATTCACCTGTGTATGTAGGTCAGGGGTCACTGAGCTTACCAAGCCAATTTGAGTTCTAATAATTCGTTCTAAAGGCTTTGGAATCAATAAAATGACAACAGTAGCCACATTTATGCACCTCCCTAATTTTATTTAAACATTTATTGCGCACTTTCTGTAAATCCAATAAACTTCATTTCACTTCTCATATATCACTGTGGGTGTCTCCTAATTGATATATTTAACTGACATTTTTTATTGTAACAATCAACGATTTATACAGGAAAATCATGACGATTAACAAGGCTGCCCAAACTTTTGCATCCCACTGCATGTATGTATGTATGTATGTATGTATGTATGTATGTATGTATGTATGTATGTATTCTTTTTGGCCCCTTCCTTTTAACTCTGGTGACATGACGGCTACAAGACGTCGCTGGAGGCTCAGCAAGTATTTGAATGCCTCCAAGCCGAACCCCCCTCCCCCCAAGAGAACAAAAAAAAAAAAAACTTTGCTGCACATATACTCAAAAATCTCATCACACTTCATGTAATTTAAGGTACCCATTAATTCTCAGTTAAAATTGAAATGTGGAGGAAAGCTCAACAAACATTGATTGCATCAAACACAGTGAAGATTAAACTTTGTAACAAGGACACAGTATAATAAAACCTGTTAAATTGCCATTTTCACATTGTATTCCAAGCAAATAGAAAAGCTTTGGAGGGAGTTACACATTAATCTCTCATTTTCTGGGACACGAGATCATGACTGCAAACATGTTACTAGGTGCTTTGGTTGAACAGGAACTTGTTTTCCTAACTTCAAGAACAATCATGCTTGTCCTCTTCTATGGCAAACTTCTTTATTTCATCCTGGCATAAAAACAATAGTATATTTCATAATATATGTATCACACACTGCACAGTGAACATTGTCATCTATGTGATTAAATAAGTTAAAGACTGATGGCATTTTACCAGGGAAACAAATTACGGGGAAATGTATTTAAAGATGTATAATCTGCAGCCCATTTGCATTTCATTATTGTGGCTTCATTAAACAAACACTGGACTATATACAAATGTTATTTTCCAGATCCTATTAAAACTGACATTCAAATGTTAATTCAGCCACATAATTGTGGTAGCTAGCTAAGAGGATCTCCACTGTCAAGGAGATGGGGAATGCCAGAAAAATCTGCAAATAATTATTGTGAAAATAATAATCCTATCCTAGTAGCTGTACGGCAGTCTCACTATGGATAGCTTACATATACAGTAAAACATATGGAGATTGCCATACCTATATCATTGAGTAAATGGTGCTAGATAGAGATGTCGCGAACCTCCGATTTTAGGTTCGTGAACCTCCGCGAAAGGTTCGGTTGGCGAAAAAGTTCGCGAACCGCAATAGACTTCGATGGGGAGGCGAACTTTGAAAATTTTTAAAAATTCTACCGGCTGGAAAAATGATAGAAAACATGTTTCAAGAGCTCTAATACCTGGAGGCACACCTGATTGAGTGAAATACACATCACTGCTGGAGGACCCGTCCACCCTCCCTCCCTCCTCCAAGCAAGGTCCTTATACCATTTGACTCAGTTGTCTGCCTACACTAATTAGTTATGGGACAGCTGCTACACACTTTTCTAGGGAGATTTTAATTAGCCTCTTGTGGGTCTCCTCCCACCTCCCTCCTACCCTTTCCCTGCTCCCTCCTACCGGAGGGAGGAGGGTCTCATCTGCCAGGGAATTATCCTATTTCAAAAACCCGTATACATCATACCATGGCTGGGAATCGAATCCAGATCTCACTGTGTGGTGGGCAAGCACACTAACCACGGTAAAGTAGTAACTGAAGCTGGCCTAAAATTTACCATTTATGATCAATGCAATAGAAACATTAGGTTGCTTAAAGGGAACCTTAACAGAGTGATATGGATGTTTCCTGTAAACAATACCAGTTGCCTGGCAGTCCTGCTGATCTTTGTGACTGCAATAGTGGCTGAATCACACCCTGAAACAAGCATGCAGCTAATCCAGTCTGACTTCAGTCAGAGCACCTGATCTGCATGCTTGTTCAGGGGCTGTGGCTAAAAGTATTAGAGACACAGGATCAGCAGGCGATTCAGGCAACTGGTATTTTAAAAGGAAAAATCCATATCCTTCTCCGTTTAGGTTCCCTTTAAGGATTTGTAGCATAAAAGCCAACTCACATTGGCTGGGATTTGAACCTGGGTCTCTCTGTGTGGTGGGCAAGCACACTAACCACTGTACCACAGTGGTAACTGAAGGTGGCCTAAAATTTACCCGTGAAACGCGTTGTCTACACGTATACATATCTATTTTTAATAAAGAACCTTTTTACCTAATATATATTATATATATATATATATATATATATATATATATATATATATATATATATATATATATATATATATATATATATATATATATATATATATATATATATATATATATACTATATTCCAAGGGCTACTCTTCAAAAAATGTTTTCCAGTATAGTAACACACCTCCAAGTGAGGTGACAATTCCCCCAAATTTGCGATCCAAGCAGATAGAGAGGAATACAGAAGGAGAGTGATTGCCCAGCTCCGAATGGACCCGGGATACCAAGCAGAGACGTTTTTTCTCTGCACACACATTTGGTGGTTGCAGGATAGCAACCCAACATTGTGAGTATATGGTCTCACAAATGCACTCAACCATATTAACTATACTGCCCCATCAGGCTCCTGTCCTCCCTCAAACCCACAGGTCCTGAGACGCCCAATTGCAGAGAGACATTATCAGATTGATCCAACCCGCTACCTGAGAACACATAGGTACAGTTATCTGACTGACACTCAAGGTTCATCAAACAACGTATTTGGACCTGGTTTAGAATCTCCAGGTCAGGAGATCTGACCACTGCAGCTTAGTGTCCATCCAATTCAACCTGACAACTATCAATAGGGATGTAATTTCTTGTCTACCCAAAGACACTCAAATTCATGTTACTAATTGTCCCTCAAAACAGCTCCCAATCTAATGTCCAAACTGTCTCTCCCATAGTCCTATGTCCCTATCAGACTATAATAATAATCCGAACATTTGTATAGCGCTTTTCTCCTGTCGGACTCAAAGCGCTCAAGAGCTGCAGCCACTGGGACGCGCTCAGAAGGCCACCCTGCAGCGTTAAGGAGTCTTGCCTTGAACTCCCTACTGAATAGGTCCTTGACCTAGCCAGGATTCGAACCCTGGTCTCCCATGTCAAAGGCAGAGCCCTTATGGCCCTTACTCACTGGCTACAATTGTTGCCGCAACACGCGGCGCGCACGTGTTGCGGCGACAGGTCGCCCGTGAGTATGCGCCGTTGCACAGGCGCACACCCCGAACCGGTCGCCCATCGCTGATGTCGCCAGGCGATTGCCGCGGTCAATCGCCTGGTGACAGTCGCCGCCGCAACTGTTGCTAGTCCGCGTGAGTACGCGGACTAGCGACAGCAACCTCCATTGAAGTCTACGGAGCTTCCGGCAGGGGGAGGAGGAACGTCGGCGACAGCTTCCGTCGCGCCGCTGGTCCCTCTTCCGCGTGTGTACGCGGAGGGACCTGGCGAGGAGCTGTCGCCGGCCTGTCGCCCACACGCTCACGTGAGCTGGCGACAGGCCACAAATGCTGCCCGTGAGTATGGGCCATTAACCAGTAAACTATCCAGCCAGTACACTATCCAGCAACAACCAGACTAGGGACTAGTTGGATGAAAAAGTAATTTACCTGTTTATTTTTGGGATGTGGGGGGAAACAAGTGCTTGGAGCAAACAAACAAGAGTGTAAAACCATGGCAGCAATCTTCTTGCCAGGGTTTAGCTGGGCTTTACATTGATGTGCGGATGTCATAATGCCCCATGCACACAGTTATCCTTAAAAGTGAGATTGTATTCAAAATTACATTTTCACTTTAAAACATTAAACACAGTAAAAAACATATGAAACACTAAACTGGTCTGATGTCATGTGAATGCGTATTTACATATCATTGAAGATGATCGTATTGCTGGCCAAAGGACAAATTATCAGATAGACTTGTAATTAAATAAGTGAACAAAGAAGCGAAAGTGCTCTGCCAAAGCAAACAGGCGTACGTCAAAAAAGGGCATCGGGGAAAAAAGGGCGCAGGGTTTAAACGATAAACATGAATAACGTTTAAAAAAAAGATTGTGCTATATTTCGTTAAAAAAATAATGTTTTATAAAGTTTTAAATCATTAAATAAGGTGTATGAAATCGGCAATTGTGAAAACGTTAATCTTCCCTGTTTAAAAGTTAAACGTATAATAACGTTTGGTAAAAAATTAGTAAGTATTACTAACATTTTACTAAAACTATACCTAACCCTACTCACACAGAACCCTCCCTGTACCTACCCCTAACCCCTAGACCCTCCTGGTGGTGCCCAAACCTAAGACCCTCCTGGTGGTGCCTAAACCTAAGACCCTCGTGGTGGTGCCTAAACCTAAGACTCTCGTGGTGGTGCCTAAAGGTCCGAACACACGCCGGACCAGGGGCGGACTGACAACTCATGGGGCCCCCGGGTAATAGGAGATTATGGGGCCCCCATACCAGTGTTTCCCACCTTTCACGTTATATTTTCACAGACTAAGATATAATCATTTATTGACAACAGTAAATATGTTATAGTGAGATATCGTACACTGACAAAAATCCCTGCGCCGCGCGTAGCGCGCCAAAAAATGGGTGTGGTCACGCAACAGAATGTGGGCGTGGTCATGGGTGGGGCAAAATATACATGACCTTAGCAGTGGTGTAAAAGGTCTGCCGGGGAATTTTGAACTCTGCCATAGTGTTTCCCCCCAAAATACATGTAATCTGACAGCATTTCACCAAAAATCCATGCAATTTGGCAGAGGTTTCTCCAAAATACAGATAATATGGCAATCGTTCCCCCAAAATAGACATTATCTGGCAGCAGCGGTTCCCCCAAATATACATAATTTGGCAGCGGATCACCAAAAATACATGTAGCAGCAGTGGTTCCCCCAAAATACACAGAATCTGGAAGCAGCAGTTCCCCCATTATACACAATCTGGCAGCGATTCCCCAAAAATACACATAATCTGGCAGCTGTTTCTCAAAATACACTTAATCTGAGAGCAGCAGTTCCCCAAAAATAGTTAATCTGGCAGCAGTTCCGCCAAAATAGGTGCCCCCAGTATAGGTAACCAGGTCAAAAGGTATCCCCAGTGGAAGTATCCAGGTCTATAGGTTTTCCCAGTGCAGGTATCCAGGTCTATAGGTGTCCCCAGTATAAGTAGCCTAATCTACAGGTGTCCCCAGAATAGATAACCAGGTCTATAGATGTCCCCATTTAAGATAGCCAGGTCTATAGATGTCCCCAGTTAAGATAGCCAGGTCTATAGGTGTCTCCTGTATAGATAGCCGGGTCTTTAGGTGTCCCCAGTATATGTAGCCAGGTGTATAGGTGTCCCCAGTATAGCCAGGTCTATAGGTGCCCCCAGTATATGCAGCCAGGTGTATAGGTGCCCCCAGTATATGCAGCCAGGTGTATAGGTGCCCCCAGTATATGCAGCCAGGTGTATAGGTGCCCCCAGCATATGCAGCCAGGTGTATAGGTGCCCCCAGTATATGCAGTCAGATGTATAGGTCTCCCCAGTATAGCCAGGTGTATAGGTCTCCCCAGTATAGCCAGGTGTATAGGTCTCCCCAGTATATGCAGCCAGGTGTATAGGTCTCCCCAGTATAGCCAGGTTTATAGGTGCCTCCAGTATATGTAGCTAGGTCTATAAGTGCCCCCAGTATATGTAGTCAGGTGTATAAGTGCCCTCAGTATATGCAGCCAGGTGTATATGTCTCCCCAGTATATGCAGCCAGGTGTATAGGTCTCCCCAGTATAGCCAGGTCTGTAAGTGCCCCCAGTATATGCAGCCAGGTGTATAGGTCTCCCCAGTATATGCAGCCAGGTGTATAGGTCTCCCCAGTATAGCCAGGTCTGTAAGTGCCCCCAGTATATGTAGCCAGGTGTATAGGTCTCCCCAGTATAGCCAGGTGTATAGGTCTCCCCAGTATATGCAGCCAGGTGTATAGGTGTCCCCAGTATAGCCAGGTTTATAGGTGCCCCCAGTATATGTAGCTAGGTCTATAAGTGCCCCCAGTATATGCAGCCAGGTGTATAGGTCTCCCCAGTATATGCAGCCAGGTGTATAGGTCTCCCCAGTACAGCCAGGTCTATAGGTGCCCTCAGTATATGTAGCTAGGTCTATAAGTGCCCCCAGTATAAGCAGCCAGGCTTGTAGGTGTCTCCAGGAGGGGAGACAGCCAGTGAAGGAGGGCGATGGGCATAGCAGCGGAGAAGGGGGGAAGTTCCCCCCCCTTCTCTCACCTTGGGGCCCCCTTTCCTGGCTGTCCCCTCTGTAATCTGTAATGTGTCAGACAGCTGGAAGCGGCTGACAGCAGGCGGAGACTTACCGCTGTTCAGCCACCGGAGGCATCGCTGATCTGTGTGCAGCTAGTCTGGGCTTCTCAAGCGATCCCTCCAGTGGCTGAACAGCGTCTCCGCCCGCTGTCAGCCGCTTCCAGCGTCTCCGCCCGCTCCTGGTCAGGCTTCTCTGGCGGGTGGCGGGCCCCCCCTGACCACGGGCCCTCGGTCCGTGCCCGAGTGCCCTAATGGTCAGTCCGCCCCTGCGCCGGACTGGAGGAAACGACGGGTCCGTCACCTCCTGCTGGGCGTGTTTTCGGCAGACAGTCCGGCGTGTGTACAGTGTCGGCAGACTGATACGGCTGTTTCTGAGCGATCCGCCAGGCGGATCGCTCAGAAACAGCCGTATTAGTCTGCAGACAGACTGTACACACGCCGGACTGTCGCTGAAACGCGTCGTTTCCTCCAGTCCGGCAAGTGTACGGACCTTAAACCTAAGACCCCCCTGATGATGCCTAAACCTAAGACCCCCCTTGTGATGCCTAAACCTAAGACCCCCCTGGTGGTGCCTAAACCTAAGACCCCCCTGGTGGTGCCTAAACCTAAGACCCCCCTGGTGGTGCCTAAACCTAAGACCCCCCTGGTGGTGCCTAAACCTAAGACCCCCCCTGGTGGTGCCTAAAACTAAGACCCCCTTAGTGATCGCTTTATTGTGTGTAGAATAACGTTTAACAGTAAGGGATAAAATATATTACAAATTACATTACGTAGTGATCGTTTTATTTTATCAATAATAATGTTTTACAAGCAGTAAGGGATAACATTTTAAATAATGTTTTATTTAAATAGAATAAATATGTTTAGTACTTTTATAAACGTTATTAGTCACGGGTGCTTTTTCTAAACGTAAATAATCACAAGCAGTTATAAAACATTAAATATCTTCGGGCGCTGCTTGTAAAGGGTTATTACTCTCAGGCGCCCTTTTTTCCTGTTCGGTGCACATTAAACGATATTTATAATGGGAGTGAATGGCAGCGCCCGATTTGTCCACTAGCTGCCTGCGCCCTTTTTTCCTGTTTCCAGCAAACAGAGAACCTCTCTAGCTTTCATTTGCAGAATGGGATCTTAGTCTCAGAATTATGTCATGGGGCTCCCAGAGTTCCCATCTTTACGCCAAAGTTCAGTCCATTATATTTATCCTAACCTTGGTGCTCAGAGTCCGCAATAAAGCCGTGTGGTTGGTGTATTATAACTCATCTCAGTACATCTTCTCAGGAAAAGTGATGTAGGTCAGGGTTTCTCAACATTGTATTGGTATGTACATCTTTTAAAACCCTGTACTCACCAAGTACCCCCTAGCATAGCAAACATTATCACAAGTACCCCTTGACAAACACATTTAATCGTAGTACATGATATTTGGTTCTAAACAATTTCCAAGCATTTACTATTGCTTTTAATTAGCCAAAATACTAATTTGTTGTTTAAATAAGATTGATCATTTTCTAAAACTCTAAATGTGTTATTCTTGGTTAAATATATCAAACCCGAGTACCCCCTGGAACCATCAGAAGTACCCCCTGGGGTACGCGTACCACGCGTTGAGAACCTAGGAGGATGTAACATGTATTTTCATTTCATTACGTCTTACTTCCTCTCAGTGCCCATTCTGCAGCTGCCATACCTAAATCTTACTTCACAATAACCTGAATAAATCTCATCATTAGTAGGAGTATATACTCTGCTAATACCAACATTAAACAAATTCACAAAGAATACTAATAATTTCATTTGTCACTCTGTTTCAACATTCATTTAAGAAAGTATGTATGTTCATTTATTATTTGTGAGAATGGAATTTAATATTTCAGTTCATCTGCACTTAAACGTGTAGCAAATTCAATTCAGAATGCGATCTCACACCTACATTAGATGTCTACTCAATTATATAATGCACTCAGTCACCTCAGTGTATTGTAGCCATTTTAAGTGGGTCATGATTGCCCTGAACGCCCAAAGGCTCAATACAGAAAGAAAACCACTGGAGCACTACTAATGATTAAACAAAATGTACAGTATATACCATACAGTCCCACCTGAAGCCTATATGTAATAATAAGGAATATGGTGTATGCTGAAAAAGGCCAGTGCGTTAATTTGGGCACTGGATGAAGCAGCTTGTAGAATAGTGGTAAAGTTACAGATATTTTACAATTGGACACTGGCTAATACCAATAGTAAAATATTGGTAAAATTATTGATATTCTGCTATCAATTTACCAAACCCACTTTTCACACATCATCTACCTACACCTAACTAACCTACACCCCACCGAAATCTGACGTGCAATCTCTGCCATTAAAGTGTATTTCGCCTGGTATCTCATGCCACCTTCATGTACCCCATGTAAGGCCATATGTTTTTAAATTCTATAATATATAACGGACAATTGATTATAGAAACGCTTGCAGATCTCTGCACAGATGTCTTGTACCTTGATCCTTTTTTTTTTGCAATTTCTTGGCTTTAATTCAGCGTACAAAACATCTCAATTAAACTTTACTCTAAAGAGAAACTGTAACCAAGAATTGAACTTCATCCCAAACAGAAGCTGATACCCCCTTTTCTCAAATGGATCATCAGGGGGCTCTGTATGGCTGATATTGTGGTGAAACCCCTCCCACAGTGTTATGTCAGGACCATGGTTCTGATATCACACTGTGGGAGCCTTGTTGCATTCTGGGAAATAACAGCTGTTTACAGCTGTTTCCAACTGCAAAAAAAGCTAGCAGCATCTCCTATTGACATCACCTGCCAGCAGTAAAAATGTCACCATGTGATCAATGTCAGGATGTAAATCAGGGAGAGGAAAGATTTTACAATGGGCAAACACTGAGTAAATCATTTATACATAATTATTATAAAAATGAAGAACTTTATTACATTATTTTCTCAGGAGTTCCTCTTTAAGCAGATCTCTGCTCTGTTCTGCAAACTAGTCTTATACAGTGTTATCTCACCGCACTAGCTAGAGTCTGCCATCTCATTTTTATGTGGGCTGCTATCTTTGATTCTAGAAACTACCATACCTGCAGAGCTGAAGTTCCTGAACAATATCTGACAGCTGCTTCAGACACTAAAAAGTTATCTCAGTCTGTGCAAGCTTCCCTGGCAGAAGTGTGTTTATACTTGCAGAACACCGAAAGGCCAAACACTAGGCATTAGTAAGTTTACCTATAGTTTTCACTTACAAGGCTCTACAAACCAGATGGGTTGTAGAGCCTTGTAAGTGAAAACTATAGGTAAATGTACTAATAAGTATGAATGAAGCCTAAAGAAAATGCATCAAATGTTGCATCTGAGACCCCCCCCCCCCACACACACACACCCCCACCCCCACTAAAAGAAAATGATATAAAACATACTTTTGTCATAAGTGTAATCCTTTTGCAGGCTGTGTCCTCTGTACCTCTTGCCTACCTGCTTTTCTCAGAAGTCCCTTTAGTAGGCAAAGAATAATACTAGTCATGAACTTTGAAGTGGAAGCAATATCTCCTGCACATGCACAGTAGCCTCCTTTCAGATGTGCTCTCTCTGCCTGGGGTTTGCCCGGGGCACTCTGAGCAGTACATGTAAAGCAGGGGTAGAGAACCTTGGCTCTCCAGCTGTTAAAGGCGTTATCAAGGCATTTTAAAAGAAAATAAGTGTTACTTACGCTGGGCTTCCTCCAGCCCCAAGCTCCCAGCATGTCCCTTGCTGCAGCTCCACCGTCAGCCGTTCGCCGCCGCTGCCTCCCGGTCCCTGGCGATGACGTCAGGCTGGCCTCCTGGTCTGCCTGTACTGTGCCTGCGCCAGCTGTCAATCACCGCCACATGGACCGGAGCGTACTGTGCCTGTGCAGTACGCTCCAGTCCACGTGGCGGTAATAGACAGCGCCGCTCATGCAGGCGCAGTACAGGCCGAACTCCAGGTCAGCCTGACGTCATCGCCGGGGACCGGGATGCAGAGGCGGTGAACGGTTGACGGCGGAGCTACGGCGAGGGACATGCTGGGAGCTTGGGGCTGGAGGAAGACCCGGGTAAGTAGTACTTATTTTCTTTTAAAATGCCTGATAACTCCTTTAAGGAACTACAAGTCCCACAATGCATTGCAGGAGTCTGACAGCTGTAGTCAGGATTCATAAAGGCAAATGCATGCTGGGATTTGTAGTTTAAAGGGGAACTGAAGAGAGAGGTATATGGAGGCTGTCATGTTTATTTCCTTTTAGACAATACCAGTTGCCTGGCAGCCCTGCTGATCCTTTGCCTCTAATACTATTAGCCATAGCCCCTGAACAAGCATGCAGCAGTTGAGGTGTTTCAGTGGTTCAGACTTATAAGTCTGATCTGACAAGACTAGCTGCATGCTTGTTTCTGGTTTTAATCAGATACTACTGCAGAGAAATACACCAGCAGGGCTGCCAGGCAACTGGTATTGATTAAAAGGAAATAAACATGACAGCCTCCATGTAGCTCTCTCTTCAGTTCCCCTTTAATCACAGCTGGAGAACCAAGGTTCCCTACCGCTGATGTACAGCCATTCCCCCCGGACCATTGCTGTTGCAAATGAGCAGTGTGAGGAGGAGACAGGACCGGAGCATGGTTTTACACTGGAGGATCAATATAAGTGTTTTTAATGGGCCCCAGGCAGAAGGAGAACCACTGAGCATGAGGATAGCGCATCTGAAAGGAGGCTACTGCGCATGTGCAGGAGCCATTACATCTTGTTCAAAGGTCCTGACCATTATAAGTCAAGGCCTGATAACAGGACTCATAATAGAGGAAACAAGGGGCATGGGGATGGGGTGGAGGGGAACAGTGGAAGCAGCCTGCAAAAGTATGACATTTATAACAAGTATGTACTCCATTTAATATTTTTTTGATCTTGGATGGCCTTTAACTTATTCATTAGAATTTACCTGCTTTGGTTGGTAAAGTTTTGTTTTCAGCTACTTTCAGGTTTCCTGGGGTCCATTGCAGCAGGTACTTTTACTTTTCTAAAGACCACTATCGTGAAAAAAAGTAGGCAGTTAAAATCTGACAGAACCGACAGGTCTTGGGCCAGTCCATCTTCTCATGGGGGATTCTCAGGGTTTTCTTTGTTTTCAACAGCATTTCCTGAACAGCAGTTGCAAAGTGTAACTGAGAAAATAGCGTGCAAGTGATTAGGGAGGCCTGCTGGTATCATACTATTTTGGCAGTTAAACTGCTTTTCAGAAAATGCTGTTGAGAACAAAGAAAACCCTGAGAATCCCCAGTGAAGAGACGGACTGGCCCAAAACCTGTCGGTTCTGTCAGATTTTAACTGCCTACTTTGTTCACGATAGTGGTCCTTTAAAGAGAAACTCCAACCTAGAATTGAGCTTTATCCCAATCAGTAGCTGATACCCCCTTTTACATGAGAAATATAATGCTTTTCACAAACAGACCATCAGGGGGCGCTGTATGACTGATTTTGTGCTGAAACCCCTCCCACAAGAAGCTCTGGGACCGCGGTACTCTGGGCAAACTGCCACAATGTAACAATGTTCACAGACAGGAAATAGCTAATTACAGCTGTCTGTAACAGCCAAAACAGCTAGGAGCAGCTACATAACCTGCCCACAGTAAAAATGTCACCATGCAATGAATGTCAGAATGTAAATCGGGGAAAGGAAAGATGTTACAATGAGCAAACACTGACTAAAACATTTATACATAATTATGGTAAAAATGAAGCACTTTTTTACTACATTTTCACTGGAGTTCCTCTTTAAGCTGGCCATACACTGTACAATTTTTGAAAACACAAAATGTCCCTTTCTTCCTTCCCCTTCTTAGTGAGTTATTTTGACTGGCAAGTCGGGGCTTTGGATTGGATCGGGCACTTGAATTCATTTGTAGGCTCAGTAGATTTGCGCTCTGTGTATTTGAGATGTTATGTTGTATGTAGATGACTTTTTGATATTTTGTAATAAATATTTGGGCATAGTGAAACTATTGCAGACTGTGTCTCTAGTAACATATTGCCTTCTCTTTGGACAGTGTGCACCCAATAGCCCTTTTTTTTTTTACTTTTTTTGTAACATGCAATCTGACTGTGTCCTTAGAACACCTCATTGCCTCACTACCTATTTACATGCTTCTCATTCTCTGTAATACTTAATAACAAGTTCACTGTATAAACTTTCAAGAAGAAGAAAAAAAATGATTTCACCGCTAATGTGGTAAATGCACACAAAATATTTTCCACTTTCATTGCTAATTGGCATATGTACCGTAAATGTCCACAACCTGTTTAATCACAGTTTTCATATTTAAAAAGAAAAAAACACAAACAGAAGCCTACATTTCAACTTTTCTAACACAAGGCCTAGAATACTCAAATTGTTTAGAAGAAAATGCCTGGAATTAATACACCATCCCACTGGTAGTCATAGCAACATGCAGTCTCCGAGAGAGAAAAAATAAATAAATAACTGCACTATTTATATAGAAAGCCTTTCCAATCAGCCTGTCACTTCTGGCATATCTGAACAAACCGCAAAGTCAGATAACATTTTATTGCTTTTTAATGCAGAAAACATGGCTGGTAGTATGGCTGATAGTGTGAATGTTTGTTACTGTTTGGGGGTAAACTGACTGTATGATTTATACTTGATATCAAACAAGATGGCTATAAACAGCAGCAATGACATTTACAGACTCCTTGCCAATGAGTGACTGTCATGTATTTTATTCACCAATAAAGTTCTTTATATTTGCCCCTCCCAACTGCTCTCACTTCTATGCTTGATTTATTAAGGTTATCCAGGGTTTAGGTAGTAGCTGGATAGTGTACTGGTTAAAGCGAACCTGAACTGAAAATAAAAAAAAGTCAAAATAAACACACACATTATACTTACCTCCCATGTAGTCTTGCTCATCAATCTCTTTCTCCCCTTCCGCATCCTGTTTGTCAACTGTGATCAATGGAATTCTCCGTCCTCCATTTTGAAAATGGCCATTACCCCATAACAGTTTCCTGGTCAGCACACTGTAAAAATGTAATATCGCCCACTTGAGCCATAGGGAAACATGGACATTACCATGCTCATCAGCTGTCCTTTCGGTTATAACAGACAGCAACTGATATATTTCAGTTCTGACAAAATCTTGTCAGAAGTGGAAGGGATTGTTGTAAGAAGAAAATGGTGAGCTTCTGAGAGGAACTGATGGCAAGGTAAGTATGTAATATTAATTTGCAGGTAGATCATGTGCTTATTTTAAATCACTTTATTGGTTCAGGTAGCCTTTAACCACTCTGCGCCCGCCTAACCCAGGATTGTATCATCTCGCAATGCGCAAGATTTCCAAGAAACGAGCACTCACTCAAGCGCCGTTCCCTGCACGGGGAGAGAGGCAGCCGTAGAGATAAGCCTGCTAGCCTGCGATCGTGGCTGCCAGGCTTGTGATCGTAGCTACGAGAGTGCATTAAATGTAAACATCGGCCGCTGTAGAAGTGACAGCCTTGTCATTTACTGACCCTCGGATGGCGGCACAATCTAATCCCTGCCACAGTCTTATGCCTTGTAGGCATAGGACTGTACACCGATCACTGCCCAGGGACAACTGAGGGGGGATTAAAGGAAATAAGTTTTTTTTTTTTTTTTTTAAAGGATACTTTATGAATTAAAAAAAAACTAACGATCGCAGGAGTGATCAGAGCACCAAAAGACTGCCCTGTTAGGGAGAAGAAAAGGAGGGCAGATTCATTTGTGTGCTAAGTTGTATAGCCGAGCAATAGAACTTCAGCCTAAACAAACATACTGTCATTAAGTTACATTAGTTATGTTAATTAGAATAGATAGGTAATATAATTTTTTACCCACCCTGTTTTAAAAGAACAGGCAAATGTTTGTGATTCATGGGGGCTGCCATCTTTGTCATGGGGGCAGCCATCTTTTTGGTTGAAAGGAGGTGACAAGGAGCAGGAGACACAGTTCCAACTGTCCTGTGTCCTGATTACCCCTCCCAGCTGCACACGCTAGGCTTCAAATGTCAAATTCAAAATGTAAAAAAGAAAAAAATTGCACCAAAACAGCAGAACGAGAGCAACAACATCAGAAATCCCCTCATGCTTTGCACAGCTCCAGGGTAAAAAAACCCAGGCAGTTTTCTTTTGTGCAGCTAAAAATGAGGCTTGGATAAGAGAAACAAAGTTCTGATGCTGTGAAACTGTTAAAGAAACACCAGGCCTTTTCAGTGCTGCTGAGTCGATTTTTAGTCCGGAGGTTCACTTTAAGGACTCTGCCTCTGACACAGGAGACCAGGTTTCAGATCTCAGCTCTTCCTGTTTAGTAAGCCAGCACCTATTCAATAAGGAGACCTTTGGCAAGACTCCCTTACAGTGCTACTGCCAGTGCCTACTAAGCGTGACCTACTGGCTGCAGCTCTGGCACTTTGAGTCCATTAGGAGAAAAAGCGTAATATAAATGGTGATCCCCCAAAACAATTACTTCTACTAGAAAGACTGCATATTAGTACTGAGTTCACTAAAAAGTCATTACACATACTGGGAGCAGTAAAAAGTAGACACTTTTTCTCATTCATTTTTTTATGGTACTTTAGCCTGTAGTGTGGATGGGGCATGTTGTTCATATTGAAAAGCACCCCTATTTCTCTTCGGAAACACACAAAGCTTGTACCACTTCTAGTTTCTGCTAAACACCCCTTGTATGTAGAGGGCAATACATTCATAACCAGGCTGTTTGTTTTATTTTGCGGTCAGATCGTTAATTTTCAGGCATGAAAGTGACGGCTTCTGTCTTGTCAGTACCTTGTCGGCTATATAGTAAACATCACAGATAAGCAAATTACAGCCATAAAAGTTTTCTTGGCAAAATTCAACTTCTGAGTGCAGGGAGAGAAAGGAAAAGGTCAATAGTTCATGTATTTTCACTCAGGGACACTAAATAGGCTGCCACTGATAAGAGACAATAAAACATTCAAATGTTGTAAATGTTTAAATATAAAATAAACTGAAGGGAAGGTTGGCAGGCACTCAGGCTAGGCTGTATTGGGCCAGTCAACAGTACATATATATATATATATATATATATATATATATATATATATATATATATATATATATATATATATATATATATCACCCAGGCAAAACTATGTGCTCAAGACAAAAGCAAAGTTCCACGCAAAATGTCCACGAGGCAGAAATCGTCTGGCACTATAGTTTACTATTAGCAAAATCCATACAAAAGTGCAACAGATCATGGCTTTGCAGATGATCACATGCTAAGTAAACTGTGCATAGGTAGTAGTGCTGTACCTGGGTGGAGGGTGCACACTGGCCTCAGATGAAGCTCGGCATCTGTCCCGTGAAATGGTCGTAAGGCCGTGCACCGATTGGCGCCCACCAGCTGCCTCCCCTCTTACAGGAAATTCAGTAGTAGAATATTGCTAAGTTTAGCAAGATTCTACTAGTTACAAACCCTGTGCCCTTTTATCCAGAAGCCTTTTTTTTATGTATGCACTGAGTAGTGAGCTAAGTATAAAAATCAATGGAGAGACCAAAAACGGTCACACTGGAATCCTTATACTGCTTATTATAAATCAAAGTTATGGGATGATCGTTTTAGCAGAGACTCATTAAATGTCAGCAGGCACATGACGAAAAGTATTCAGGTTACACTGTCCGAATCTTATCAGGTATTTGAGGGCATCTCCTGAATGATTTCGATAGCTTGTAGCTTAAATATCTTTGGATACAAGAGGTTCTGCTGTTGCGGATGATGATCATCTGCTGCAATATGCAGCCATTCCACCCACTATAGTAAAAATAAATGTACATCAATAGAGCAAAATCATTCTGAAGTCTCATTTGCATACACTGCACAATCTTTTTACAGACTTTGAACCTGTAATTTCCAAGCCAAATTATTTCTAGCAAATAATTACATTCACAGCTGTTTTGCATAATACGATCCATGATAACATTAGCAATGTTCATACAATTTACAAGTATTTTAGTATTCTACAGATTCTGAAGAGGTCAGTTAAATCAGAACTAAAGCCACAGAGAGAAAGCAGCTCAGAATACAAGTCACGGGAGGAACACTGAAGAACTCAAATGCAGACACTCACTTCCTCCTGACCACACACAAGTAAGAGTAACAGAACAACACAAAAAATAAAGGCCTGTCCTTATCAGTTAATGGACAACTGTAGTGAGAGGTATGTGGAGGCTGCCATATTTATTTCCTGTTAAGCAATACCAGTTGTCTAGCTATCCTGCTGATCTTATACTTTTAGCTACAGACCATAAACAAGTATGCAGCAGATATTGTAAGCAGGGATGCTCTTAACTTCGAACGCAGATGAAATTCGAATAGGGTTATTTGAATTTCATCCTAATTATAGCAGCTGTGCAGGTGGCCGAGGGGGGGTTAAACTTACCCATCAGGCGTCTTCTTCGCTCGTCCCTTGGCGCCTCCCACGCTGCGTTCCAATCCGGCGTCACGTGGCTATACACTTCCTCTTTCAACCCGGAAGGAGGAAGTGTATGTAATCACGGGACGCCGGATTGGAACGCAGCGTGGGAGGCGCCGAGGGAGGAGCGAAGAAGATGCCTGATGGGTAAGATTAACCCCACCCCCCCCCCCTCGGTCACCCACACGGCTGCTATAATTAGTAGGATGAAATTCAAATAACCCTAATCGAATTTTATCCGAATTCGAAGTTAAGAGCATCCCTGATTGTAAGATCTGACTAGATTAGTTGCATGCTTGTTTCTGGTGTGATTCAGACATTACTGCAGCTAAATAGAATAGCAGGGCTGCCAGGCAACTAGTATTGTTTAAAAGGAAATAAACATGGCAGCCTCCACATACCTCTCGCTACAGTTGTCCTTTCAATTGTCATCCACTAAAGAATTAAAAGGACCACTATTGCGAAAATCATAAAATTGAAAATACATGTAAACAATATAAGAAGTACACTTCTTCCAGGGTAAAATGAGCCATAAATAACTTTTCTCCTATGTTGCTGTCACTTATAGTAGGTAGTAGAAATCGGACAGAAGTGACAGGATTTGGAGTAAGTAAGACAGGAGTTGGATATGCTCCAACGTTTTTTTTTTGCATCTTAGGTTTTGGAGTAGTCCATCTTCTCATGAAGAGTTCTCAGGGTTTTATTTATTTTCATTCGCTCTTAGCGAATGACTGTTGCTACGTCCAACTGCCAAAAAAGTGTGAAGCTAGCAAGGAGGCTGGCCTGCATCTATGTATAAATCATTTCCAGGGAGTATGTACAAAAGGCCATGTTGAGAATCCACCATAAAGTGATGGATTTGCCCAAAACCTGTTGGATCTGTCAGATTTCTACTACCTACTGTAAGTGACAGCAACATAGGCGAAAAGT